>NW_028187913.1:0-56290 GCF_964204655.1 Triturus cristatus | reverse complement strand
GGTTGTGTTTGTGTGTGTGGTTGTGTTTGTGTGTGTGGTTGTGTGTGTGTGTGTGGTTGTGTTTGTGTGTGTGGTTGTGTGTGTGTGTGGTTGTGTGTGTGGTGTGTGGGTGGTGTGTGTGGTTGTGTGTGGTTCTGTGTGTGTGTGTGTGGTTGTGTGTGGTTGTGTGTGTGTGTGTGTGTGTGTGTGTGGTTGTGTGTGTGTGTGTGTGTGTGGTTGTGTGTGTGTGTGGTTGTGTGTGTGGTTGTGTGTGTGGTGTGTGTGTGTGTGTTGTGTTTGTGTGTGTGTGTGTGTGTGTGTGTGGTTGTGTTTGTGTGTGTGGTTGTGTGTGTGTGGTTGTGTGTGTGGTGTGTGGGTGGTGTGTGTGGTTGTGTGTGGTTCTGTGTGTGTGTGGTTATGTGTGGTTGTGTGTGGTTGTGTGTGGTTGTGTGTGGTTGTGTGTGGTTGTGTATGTGTGTGTGTGTGTGTGTGTGTGTGTGTGGTTGTGTGTGGTTGTGTGTGTGTGGTTGTGTGTGTGGTTGTGTGTGTGGTTGTGTGTGTGTGTGGTTGTGTTTGTGTGTGTGTGTGTGTGTGTGTGTGTGGTTGTGTGTGTGTGGCTGTGTGTGTGGTTGTGTGTGTGGTTGTGTGTGTGGTTGTGTGTGTGTGTGTGGTTGTGTTTGTGTTTGTGTGTGTGGGTTGTGTGTGTGTGGTTGTGTTTGTGTGTGGTTGTGTGTGTGTGTGGTTGTGTGTGTGTGTGGTTGTGTGTGTGGTGTGTGGGTGGTGTGTGTGGTTCTGTGTGTGTGTGTGTGTGGTTGTGTGTGGTTGTGTGTGTGTGGTTGTGTGTGTTTGTGTGTGTGTGTGTGGTTGTGTGTGTGTGTGGTTGTGTGTGTGGTTGTGTGTGTGGTTGTGTGTGTGGTTGTGTGTGTGTGGTTGTGTTTGTGTGTGTGGTTGTGTGTGTGGTTGTGTGTGTGGTTGTGTGTGTGGTTGTGTGTGTGTGTGGTTGTGTTTGTGTGTGTGGTTGTGTGTGTGTGTGGTTGTGTTTGTGTGTGTGGTTGTGTTTGTGTGTGTGGTTGTGTGTGTGTGTGTGGTTGTGTTTGTGTGTGTGGTTGTGTGTGTGTGGTTGTATGTGTGGTGTGTGGGTGGTGTGTGTGGTTGTGTGTGGTTCTGTGTGTGTGTGGTTGTGTGTGGTTGTGTGTGGTTGTGTGTGTGGTGTGTGTGTGTGTGTGTGGGTTGTGTTTGTGTGTGTGGTTGTGTGTGTGTGTGGTTGTGTTTGTGTGTGTGGTTGTATGTGTGTGTGTGTGGTTGTGTGTGTGTGTGTGGTTGTGTGTGGTTGTGTGTGTGGTTGTGTGGTTGTGTGTTGTGTGTTGTGGTTGTGTGTGTGGTTGTGTGTGGTTGTGTGTGGTTGTGTGTGTGGTTGTGTGTGTGTGTGTGTGTGGTTGTGTTTGTGTGTGTGGTTGTGTGTGTGTGTGGTTGTGTTTGTGTGTGTGGTTGTGTGTGTGTGTGGTTGTGTTTGTGTTTGTGTGTGTGGTTGTGTGTGTGGTTGTATGTGTGGTGTGTGGGTGGTGTGTGTGGTTGTATGTGTGGTGTGTGGGTGGTGTGTGTGGTTGTGTGTGGTTGTGTGTGGTTGTGTGTGGTTGTGTGTGTGGTTGTGTGTGTGTGTGTGTGTGGTTGTGTTTGTGTGTGTGGTTGTGTGTGTGGTTGTGTTTGTGTTTGTGTGTGTGGTTGTGTGTGTGTGTGTGGTTGTGTTTGTGTGTGTGTGGTTGTGTGTGTGTGGTTGTATGTGTGGTGTGTGGGTGGTGTGTGTGGTTGTGTGTGGTTCTGTGTGTGTGTGGTTGTGTGTGGTTGTGTGTGGTGTGTGTGTGGTTGTGTGTGTGTGTGTGTGTGTGGTTGTGTTTGTGTGTGTGGTTGTGTGTGTGTGTGGTTGTGTTTGTGTGTGTGGTTGTATGTGTGTGTGTGTGGTTGTGTGTGTGTGTGTGGTTGTGTGTGTGGTTGTGTGGTTGTGTGTGTGTGGTTGTGTGTGTGTGTGTGGTTGTGTGTGTGGTTGTGTGTGTGTGTGGTTGTGTTTGTGTGTGTGGTTGTGTGTGTGTGGTTGTGTGTGTGTGTGTGGGGTTGTGTGTGGTTGTATGTGGTTGTGTGTGGTTGTGTGTGTGTGGTTGTGTGTGTGGTTGAGTGTGTGTGTGGTTGTATTTGTGGTTGTGTGTGTGTGTGTGTGGTTGTGTTTGTGTGTGTGGTTGTGTGTGTGGTTGTGTGTGTGTGTGGTTGTGTATGTGTGGTTGTGTGTGTGTGTGTGGTTGTGTGTGTGTGTGGTTGTGTGTGTGTGTGTGTGTGTGGTTGTGTGTGTGTGTGTGGTTGTGTGTGTGTGTGTGTGTGTGGTTGTGTGTGTGTGGTTGTGTGTGTGTGTGGTTGTGTGTGTGTGTGGTTGTGTGTGTGTGTGTTGGTGTGTGGTTGTGTGTGGTTGTGTGTGTGGTTGTGTGTGTGGTTGTGTGTGTGGTTGTGTGTGTGTGTGTGGTTGTGTTTGTGTGTGTGGTTGTGTGTGTGTGTGTGGTTGTGTTTGTGTGTGTGGTTGTGTTTGTGTGTGTGGTTGTGTGTGTGTGTGTGGTTGTGTTTGTGTGTGTGGTTGTGTTTGTGTGTGTGGTTGTGTGTGTGTGTGGTTGTGTGTGTGGTTGTGTGTGTGTGTGGTTGTGTGTGTGGTGTGTGGGTGGTGTGTGTGGTTGTGTGTGGTTCTGTGTGTGTGTGTGTGGTTGTGTGTGGTTGTGTGTGTGTGTGTGGTTGTGTGTGGTTGTGTGTGTGTGTGTGTGTGTGTGGTTGTGTGTGTGTGTGTGTGTGGTTGTGTGTGTGTGGTTGTGTGTGTGGTTGTGTGTGTGGTTGTGTGTGTGTGTGGTTGTGTTTGTGTGTGTGTGTGTGTGTGGTTGTGTTTGTGTGTGTGGTTGTGTGTGTGTGGTTGTGTGTGTGGTGTGTGGGTGGTGTGTGTGGTTGTGTGTGGTTCTGTGTGTGTGTGGTTGTGTGTGGTTGTGTGTGTGTGTGTGTGGTTGTGTGTGGTTGTGTGTGGTTGTGTATGTGTGTGTGTGTGTGTGTGTGTGTGTGTGTGTGTGGTTGTGTGTGGTTGTGTGTGTGTGGTTGTGTGTGTGGTTGTGTGTGTGGTTGTGTGTGTGTGTGGTTGTGTTTGTGTGTGTGGTTGTGTGTGTGTGTGTGTGTGTGGTTGTGTGTGTGTGGCTGTGTGTGTGGTTGTGTGTGTGGTTGTGTGTGTGGTTGTGTGTGTGTGTGGTTGTGTTTGTGTTTGTGTGTGTGGTTGTGTGTGTGTGTGTGGTTGTGTTTGTGTGTGGTTGTGTGTGTGTGTGGTTGTGTGTGTGTGTGGTTGTGTGTGTGGTGTGTGGGTGGTGTGTGTGGTTCTGTGTGTGTGTGTGTGTGGTTGTGTGTGGTTGTGTGTGTGTGGTTGTGTGTGTTTGTGTGTGTGTGTGTGGTTGTGTGTGTGTGTGTGTGGTTGTGTGTGTGGTTGTGTGTGTGGTTGTGTGTGTGGTTGTGTGTGTGTGTGGTTGTGTTTGTGTGTGTGGTTGTGTGTGTGTGTGGTTGTGTTTGTGTGTGTGGTTGTGTAGGAAGGTGGATATCTGACTATGGTTACCCCCAAATTTTTGCCTAGTGTCTAGCTGGTTTTTCGACTTAGTTGGCCTGAGATCCTGCCATTCAGGATCTCAGCCTGGCTGTTCTCTCTTTAAAATGGACTCCATGTACCCTAGGTACATACCCAATTGGTTGGATCACCCTGTCAGCCCCTGTACCAGTGTACACTAGGTACCCAGGGCATTGGTGTACCCAAGGCCTGCCAGGGGCTGCAGCATGTATTATGCCACCCCAGGCTTGGCCTAACAATCTGACACAACTGGCTGATCACTCAGCTGGGGTAAGTTGGTGTAATCACCTCTTACTTAGGTGTAGTATACCTATACCTAACCTTAAATGGGACACCTGGTAACCTATAAGTCACTCCTATGGCAGGCCTTAACAATCCTGAAGGCAGAGTGCTTGGTTCCATGTGAGATGGTGCTCTGGCATGAGCTGAGCCTGTCTGCAGTGGTCGGAACAACTTCCTTCTACTGTTTCCAGATATCGTCATACCATATACTCTTAAGTGCATTATGAACCTCGCGGTTAAATGCTAACTTTGGTTTGGCTTTATCAAAACATGTCGAGTAAGGTGTCATACGAATTGGAATACTAACCCCTCGCCAATTCTGGCGACGGGGTTAGCATTCCACCCTTCTAGAGGGACACGACATGTACAGTACCTGAAACCCGGGTAAAATCAGACATAGCCTCAGCTCCACAAAATGGATGCTGCCACCACAGACACAAGTCTGCCCTCCTGCTGCTGGGAGTCCTTCCAGCTTGGGAGGTGTGGACAAAGGGTTTCCTGCCAGGGGAGGTGCATGCACCACCCCAGACAGGATTTTGTGTATTGGTCAGGTAGGGCTTGAAAGAAACCAGACATGCCTGTGGCTCACAAGGAGCCTCGGTGCATATGCCAGTTCAAACCGGTCCTGGGGCACACCAGTCCCGGGCCTGGGGCGAGCTGGACAAAGGATTGGGGGTGTAACCACCCCCCTTCCTGGTCCCACCCATAGGGAGGGACCTAGCAGGTAGTCCGGCCCCTAGAATCCGCTTAAAGGTAGGAGCTGTGTCCTAAGACTTCAGACATCCTGGAATCAACTTGAAACTAAGAAGAAGACGGGAACTTCGACATTCTGCTGCACAGAAGACTGAAGAAAATCTCCCCTGTGGTCAGGGAGTGACCACCTTGCTAACGCAAGCACCATCCAGCGAATCACCGTCTGCTTTGCCGCCGCCTCCCGCCGGAGCCCGAGCCCAGAGACTGACAAGACCTGGACCTCCAGACCTCTCACCGCCCGATCCACAGTCCCTGCAAAGAAGAGACCCGTGGAGGCACCGAGACCCGTGGAGCCAGCCATCTTGGAACGACTACGACAAGCTGACAAGTGCAACAACCGAGGCTCCCTCCAAGTTGTGCTTTGGGTCCTGAGAAGCCCAACCCTCGAGCAGCATCTGCACCAAAGGTGAGCCCTCCAGCATCTCCACGATCTGCGTGGGGCCCTTCTGCATTTTGCCACTCGACGCGCCTAACCGGTTGCTGGCCCGCTGGCTAGTGGCCATCTTGGCGACGAAATCTACGACAAACACCGCTGGTCTGGTTGCTCCAGACTGGCCCTTGCTCCCCTCCAAAGGAGCAATCCCTCTGACCTTGCTGGTCAGAACCAACAGCTGATTTCCGAATCCTTCTACAATTGCTTTTGCCAAGGCTTGTTTGCTTCGATCAAGTCGCCGACACCGCCGACAGCGAGAGCCTGCGTGGGACAGCTCGTGAGCCGACTCCTGGACGTCGTCGACCTTTAGGGACCACGTGGCTGCGGAGACAAGCTACCCCTCATCACCTGTTTGCACCCGACATCGCCTGGTACCCACCTGGTGCCACGCTGGTCACTGGCTAGTGACTGTGAACACTGTCCCCTCTGCTTACAGGTCTTCAACATCTCCGATCCACTCTTGGATCCACTGCATCTCTTCCCGACCGACCGCCTGCAGCATCTTTGTCCCAGGCTCAACGGAACAGATAGAAGAAACCCGACGCACTTTGAGGCCTATGCACCCGCTTCCTGTGGGTGAGGTAAAGCTGGTACTCCGGTGCCCATGTGTAGTAATACATCTCTAGTGCCTGTGTTCCAAATCTTAAGTTCCTAGGTCATCCGGAAGATTCCTTTTGCAGTAACTTTGTACTTTTTACGCACCCATTGAAACCTATGGGAGCCCGCGTGTGACTATTTGCTCTGCACACGCCACCCGTGGACCTCCTGGTCACTAACTGACGTTAGCTCCTTGTAGGCCCAGCGATTCTAGAGGCCCTAGGCCTTTTCCCTTTTCTGTTCGTGGTACTTATACCACTATTTTAGTATATGGTTCGAGTGGCCACCAGGGCCTATCCATATAAAGTGCAAACTTCTGTGTATTCTGTGATAATCTTGTTTGACGATTTGTGCTCCTGTGCTCATAAAGAGACTAGGGGTTACTTTGAGAAATAAATACATATATATTTTGAATATATATCTGTGTGGTGTCCTTTCATTGGTATAAAAGGGGGTTACTATTGGTAAAACAGCTTGCTTAACACGCTTCACGAGTTTAGCCTCAAAGACTGCTTAGCCTACGCTACCACTAGGGCAGCTAGTCCAAAAAGGTTGACTTACAACCACACCATAAGGGTTGCTTGGCATGGTACAAGGTGGTCACTAGAACTAGTGAACAGCATATACCAGGCCAACTTCTCACAGGTTGTGTTTGTGTGTGTGGTTGTGTGTGTGTGTGTGGTTGTGTTTGTGTGTGTGGTTGTGTGTGTGTGGTTGTATGTGTGGTGTGTGGGTGGTGTGTGTGGTTGTGTGTGGTTCTGTGTGTGTGTGGTTGTGTGTGGTTGTGTGTGGTTGTGTGTGTGGTTGTGTGTGTGTGTGTGTGTGGTTGTGTTTGTGTGTGTGGTTGTGTGTGTGTGTGGTTGTGTTTGTGTGTGTGGTTGTATGTGTGTGTGTGTGGTTGTGTGTGTGTGTGTGGTTGTGTGTGGTTGTGTGTGTGGTTGTGTGGTTGTGTGTGTGTGTGTGGTTGTGTGTGTGGTTGTGTGTGTGTGTGGTTGTGTTTGTGTGTGTGGTTGTGTGTGTGTGGTTGTGTGTGTGTGTGGGGTTGTGTGTGGTTGTGTGTGGTTGTGTGTGGTTGTGTGTGTGTGGTTGTGTGTGTGGTTGTGTGTGTGTGTGGTTGTATTTGTGGTTATGTGTGTGTGTGGTTGTGTTTGTGTGTGTGGTTGTGTGTGTGGTTGTGTGTGTGTGTGTGTGAGAAGTTGGCCTGGTATATGATGCTCACTAGTTAAAGTGATCACCTTGTACCATGCCAAGCAACCCTTATGGTGTGGTTGTAAGTCAACCTTTTCGGACTAGCTGCCCTAGTGGTAGCGTAGGCTAAGCAGTCTTTGAGGCTAAACTCGTGAAGCGTGTTAAGCCAGCTGTTTTACCAAATGCAACCCCCTTTTATACCAATGAAAGGACACCACACAGATATATATTCAAAATATATATGTATTTATTTATCAAAGTTACCCCTAGTCTCTTTATGAGCACAGGAGCACAAATCGTCAAACAAGATTATCACAGAATACACAGAAGTTGCACTTTATATGGGTAGGCCCTGGTGGCCACTCAAACCATATACTAAAATAGTGGTATAAGTACCACGAACAGAAAAGGGAAAAGGCCTAGGGCCTCTAGAATCGCTGGGCCTACAAGGAGCTAACGTCAGTTAGTGACCAGGAGGTCCACGGGTGGCGTGTGCAGAGCAAATAGTCACACGCGTGCTCCCATAGGTTTCAATGGGTGCGTAAAAAGTACAAAGTTACTGCAAAAGGAATCTTCCGGATGACCTAGGAACTTAAGATTTGGAACACAGGCACTAGAGATGTATTACTACACTTGGGCACAGGTGTGCCAGCTTTACCTCACCCACAGGAAGCGGGTGCATAGGCCTCGAAGTGCGTCGGGTTTCTTCTATCTGTTCCGTGGAGCTTGAAGACAAAGATGCTGCAGGCGGTCGGTCCGGGAGAGATGCAGTGGATCCAAGAGTGGATCGGAGATGTTGAAGACCTGTAAGCAGAGGGGACAGTGTTCACAGTCACTAGCCAGTGACCAGCGTGGCACCAGGTGGGTACCAGGCGATGTCGGGTGCAAACAGGTGATGAGGGGTAGCTTGTCTCCGCAGCCACGTGGTCCCTGAAGGTCGACGACGTCCAGGAGTCGGCTCACGAGCTGTCCCACGCAGGCTCTCGCTGTCGGCGGTGTCGGCGACTTGATCGAAGCAAACAAGCCTTGGCAAAAGCAATTGCAGGAGGATTCGGAAATCAGCTGTTGGTTCTGACCAGCAAGGTCAGAGGGATTGCTCCTTTGGAGGGGAGCAAGGGCCAGTCTGGAGCAACCAGACCAGCGGTGTTTGTCGTAGATTTCGTCGCCAAGATGGCCACTAGCCAGCGGGCCAGCAACCGGTTAGGCGCGTCGAGTGGCAAAATGCAGAAGGGCCCCACGCAGATCGTGGAGATGCTGGAGGGCTCACCTTTGGTGCAGATGCTGCTCGAGGGTTGGGCTTCTCAGGACCCAAAGCACAACTTGGAGGGAGCCTCGGTTGTTGCACTGGTCAGCTTGTCGTAGTCGTTCCAAGATGGCTGGCTCCACGTGTCTCGGTGCCTCCACGGGTCTCCTCTTTGCAGGGACTGTGGATCGGGCGGTGAGAGGTCTGGAGGTCCAGGTCTTGTCAGTCTCTGGGCTCGGGCTCCGGCGGGAGGCGGCGGCAAAGCAGACGTTGATTCGCTGGATGGTGCTTGCGTTAGCAAGGTGGTCACTCCCTGACCACAGGGGAGATTTTCTTCAGTCTTCTGTGCAGCAGAATGTCGAAGTTCCCGTCTTCTTCTTAGTTTCAAGTTGATTCCAGGATGTCTAAAGTCTTAGGACACAGCTCCTACCTTTATTCGGATTCTAGGGGCCGGACTACCTGCTAGGTCCCTCCCTATGGGTGGGACCAGGAAGGGGGGTGGTTACACCCCCAATCCTTTGTCCAGCTCGCCCCAGGCCCGGGACTGGTGTGCCCCAGGACCGGTTTGAACTGGCATATGCCCCGAGGCTCCTTGTGAGCCACAGGCATGTCTGGTTTCTTTCAAGCCCTACCTGACCAATACACAAAATCCTGTCTGGGGTGGTGCTCGCACCTCCCCTGGCAGGAAACCCTTTGTCCACACCTCCCAAGCTGGAAGGACTCCCAGCAGCAGGAGGGCAGACTTGTGTCTGTGGTGGCAGCATCCATTTTGTGGAGCTGAGGCTATGTCTGATTTTACCCGGGTTTCAGGCACTGTACATGTCGTGTCCCTCTAGAAGGGTGGAATGCTAACCCCGTCGCCAGAATTGGCGAGGGGTTAGTATTCCAATTCGTATGACACCTTACTCGACATGTTTTGATAAAGCCAAACCAAAGATAGCATTTAACCGCGAGGTTCATAATGCACTTAAGAGTATATGGTATGACGATATCTGGAAACAGTAGAAGGAAGTTGTTCCGACCACTGCAGACAGGCTCAGCTCATGCCAGAGCACCATCTCACATGGAACCAAGCACTCTGCCCTCAGGATTGTTAAGGCCTGCTATAGGAGTGACTTATAGGTTACCAGGTGTCCCATTTAAGGTTAGGTATAGGTATACTACACCTAAGTAAGAGGTGATTACACCAACTTACCCCAGCTGAGTGATCAGCCAGTTGTGTCAAATCGTTAGGCCAAGCCTGGGGTGGCATAATACATGCTGCAGCCCTTGGCAGGCCTTGGGTACACCAATGCCCTGGGTACCTAGTGTACACTGGTACAGGGGCTGACAGGGTGATCCACTTCCAATTGGTTATGCACCTAGGGTGCATAGTTTTAATTTAGTAGAGAGAACAGCAGGCTGGGGGTCTGATTGGCAGGCCCACAGCCTCAATATGTCAAAAACCAGTGAAGCAAAAAGCAAAAATTTGGGGTGACCATAGGATAGCAGACCCTACTCTCCTACACAACCCCCCCCCAAACGCTGGGACGTTAAACTAGCCTTGACCAGTCTCGTCTTCATGTCCTAAGTGGAAGTACCTGGAGAGACCATCTGCATTCCCATGGTCAGTACCTGGCCGGTGCTCCACTGTAAAGTCCATCCCCTGTAGGGAAATGGACCACCTAAGCAGTTTGGGGTTTTCACCCTTCATCTGATTTAGCCACAAGAGGGGCTTATGGTCGGTCTGAATCTTGAAGTGAGTGCCAAACAAGTATGGCCTCAGCTTCTTCAGGGCCCACACCACAGCAAAGGCCTCCCTCTCAATAGCTGACCAATTCTTCTCTCTGGGGGTCAACCTTCTGCTAATAAAAGCAATGGGTTGGTCTTGACCATCTACATTAAGTTGTGACAGCACAGCTCCCACACCCAACTCAGAAGCATCTGTTTGGACAATAAACTCTTTGGAGTAGTCAGGACTTTTCAGGATAGGTGCAGAGCACATGGCCTCCTTCAGGTCATCAAATGCCTTTTGACAGTTTACTGTCCACTGAACCTTTTTGGGCATCTTCTTGGATGTCAGATCATTAAGAGGAGTCACAATGGACCCATAGTTCTTAACAAACTTCCTGTAGTACCCAGTCAAGCCCAAGAAAGCTCGAACTTGAGTCTGGGTGGTTGGAGGGGACCAGTCCTTGATGGATTGTATCTTACTCTCCAGTGGTTGAACTTGGCCTCCACCTACAAGGTGGCCCAAATATACAACCTTACTCTGCCCTATCTGGCACTTAGTAGCCTTGATAGTGAGGCCTGCCCTCTGCAGGGCCTCAAGAGCCTTCTTCAGGTGGATCAGGTGATCCTCCCAGGTGGAGCTAAAGACAGCAATGTCATCCAGATATGCTGCACAAAAGTCATCCAACCCAGTAAGGACTTGGTTCACCAGCCTTTGGAAGGTGGCAGGTGCATTCTTCAGACCAAAGGGCATCACCACAAACTGATAATGCCCACCTGGGGTTGAGAATGCTGTTTTGGCCTTAGACTCCTCAGCTAATCTGATTTGCCAATAGCCAGCTGTTAAGTCAAATGTGCTCAAAAACTTTGCAGAAGCTAGTTTGTCTATGAGCTCATCTGCCCTTGGAATAGGGTGTGCATCTGTCCTGGTGACAGCATTGAGTCCTCTGTAATCCACACAGAACCTCATCTCTCTCTTGCCATCTTTGGTGTGAGGTTTGGGGACCAGAACCACTGGGCTAGCCCAGGGGCTCTCTGAGGGTTCAATGACACCTAATTCCAGCATTTTATGTACCTCAGCCTTTATACAGTCCCTGACGTGGTCAGGTTGTCTGTAAAGTTTGTTCTTTACAGGCAGACTGTCACCAGTGTCCACAACATGGGTACACCAGTCAGTTTGACTAGGTATCAAGGAAAACATATGTGAAAATGATTGTAGAACCTGTCTACATTCAGTCTGCTGATGGGCAGTGAGGTTGCCTCCAAGGGTCACTCCTTCAACTGAGCCATCTTCAGGGTTCTGAGACAACAGGTCTGGGAGAGGGTCACTCTCTTCCTCCTGTCCCTCATCTGTAGCCATGAGCAAGCCCATGTCTGCCCTGTCAACATATGCTTTAAGCCTGTTAACATGGAGTACCCTGTGGGGACTCCTGGGAGTTCCTAGGTCCACCAAGTAGGTGACCTCTCCCTTCTTTTCCAGGATTGTATGGGGTCCAGACCATTTGTCTTGGAGTGCTGCTGGGGCCACTGGCTCCAACACCCATACCTTCTGTCCTGGCTGATACTCAACCAAGACAGCCTTTTGGTCATGCCAAGCTTTCTGTAAGGCCTGGCTTGCCTCAAGGTTTTTAGATGCCTTCTCCATATACTCAGCCATCCTGGAGCGGAGACCAAGTACATAGTCCACTATGTCTAGCTTAGGCTTTTTGAGAGGTAACTCCCATCCTTCCTTCACCAAACACAGTGGGCCTCTCACAGGGTGCCCAAACAACAATTCAAAGGGGCTGTAGCCAACTCCTTTTTGTGGGACCTCTCTGTAAGCAAACAGAAGGCAGGGTAGAAGGATATCCCATCTTCGCCTGAGCTTTTCAGGTAATCCTTTGATCATACCCTTTAGGGTCTTGTTGAATCTCTCAACAAGCCCATTGCATTGTGGGTGATAAGGGGTGGTGAACTTGTAGTTGACACCACATTCCTTCCACATAGCTGTCAAGTATCCTGACATAAAGTTGGTACCTCTGTCAGATACTACCTCCTTAGGAAACCCCACTCTGGAGAATACTCCCAGCAGGGCCCTGGCCACAACAGGAGCTGTAGTGGTCCTAAGGGGAATTGCCTCTGGATACCTGGTGGCATGATCCACTACCACCAGTATAAATCTGTGCCCAGATGCAGTGGGAGGATCCATGGGACCCACTATGTCTATTCCCACTCTTTCAAAGGGAACCCCCACCACAGGTAGTGGTATCAGGGGGGCCTTTGTTGTGCCACCTGATTTGCCACTGGCTTGGCAGGTAACACAGGAGCGACAAAACTCCTTTGTATCTTCATTCATATGGGGCCAGTGAAAGTGAGGGACAAGCCTGTCCCAAGTCTTGTTCTGGCCTAAGTGTCCTGCTAAAGGAATATCATGGGCCAAGGTAAGAAGGAAGCCCCTAAATTGCAGAGGTATAACCAACCTCCTGGTTGCACCAGGCTTGGGGTCTCTAGCCTCTGAATAAAGGAGCCCTTCATCCCAATACACTTTATGGGTACCTTGAGCATTCCCAGCAGCCTCAGCAGCAGCCAGCTGTCTGAGGGGTTCAAGAGAGGGACAGGATAACCGAGCCTGCCTCAAGTCAGCCCTTGAAGGTCCCCCTGTCCCCAGAAACTCAACCTGATCAGGTTCAAGCTCTTCAGGGACAGTTCCTTCAGGGTCCTCTAGATCAGCTTCCTGGGAAGGCTGATCATCACTCTGAGGCAGGGGGGAAGGCACAGCCTTGACCCTCCTGTTCTTCTTCTTGGTAGGTGCTTGGTCCATTGTTCCAGGATCCAAGACCTGTGGTTCAGTGAGGCACTTTTTGGCCTGTGACCTGGTCACAGCAAGGACATGTGATGATATACCTAACATCTCTGCATGAGTCCTGTACTCCACTTCTGACCATAGAGAACTCTCTAGGTCATTGCCCAACAAACATTCTACTGGGAGGTCTGCACTAACCACAACCCTTTTGAGGCCAGTTACCCCTCCCCATGAGAAGTTAACAACTGCCACACTGTGTGAAGTAGTGGCATTGCTGGCATTGGTCACCAGGTAGTTCTCACCTGGTATGTACTGTCCAGGGTCCACAAAGCCTGGTGTCACCATAGTGACACTGGCACATGTGTCCCTGTAGGCTTGAGCCACTTTGTCATTAATTAAAGGAGTCTGTCTGTACTTGCCCAGGTTACTGGGGCTCACAGTCAGGGACAAATCAATGTCCCCATCACAGATCAAGACTGCCTGTGTAAGTGTGAGAAGTTGGCCTGGTATATGCTGTTCACTAGTTCTAGTGACCACCTTGTACCATGCCAAGCAACCCTTATGGTGTGGTTGTAAGTCAACCTTTTCGGACCAGCTGCCCTAGTGGTAGCGTAGGCTAAGCAGTCTTTGAGGCTAAACTCGTGATGCGTGTTAAGCCAGCTGTTTTACCAAATATAACCCCCTTTTATACCAATGAAAGGACACCACACAGATATATATTCAAAATATATATGTATTTATTTCTCAAAGTAACCCCTAGTCTCTTTATGAGCACAGGAGCACAAATCGTCAAACAAGATTATCACAGAATACACAGAAGTTGCACTTTATATGGATAGGCCCTGGTGGCCACTCGAACCATATACTAAAATAGTGGTATAAGTACCACGAACAGAAAAGGGAAAAGGCCTAGGGCCTCTAGAATCGCTGGGCCTACAAGGAGCTAACGTCAGTTAGTGACCAGGAGGTCCACGGGTGGCGTGTGCAGAGCAAATAGTCACACGCGTGCTCCCATAGGTTTCAATGGGTGCGTAAAAAGTACAAAGTTACTGCAAAAGGAATCTTCCGGATGACCTAGGAACTTAAGATTTGGAACACAGGCACTAGAGATGTATTACTACACATGGGCACCGGAGTACCAGCTTTACCTCACCCACAGGAAGCGGGTGCATAGGCCTCAAAGTGCGTCGGGTTTCTTCTATCTGTTCCGTAGAGCCTGGGACAAAGATGCTGCAGGCGGTCGGTCGGGAAGAGATGCAGTGGATCCAAGAGTGGATCGGAGATGTTGAAGACCTGTAAGCAGAGGGGACAGTGTTTACAGTCACTAGCCAGTGACCAGCGTGGCACCAGATGGGTACCAGGCGATGTCGGGTGCAAACAGGTGATGAGGGGTAGCTTGTCTCCGCAGCCACGTGGTCCCTGAAGGTCGACGACGTCCAGGAGTCGGCTCACGAGCTGTCCCACGCAGGCTCTCGCTGTCGGCGGTGTCGGCGACTTGATCGAAGCAAACAAGCCTTGGCAAAAGCAATTGTAGGAGGATTCGGAAATCAGCTGTTGGTTCTGACCAGCAAGGTCAGAGGGATTGCTCCTTTGGAGGGGAGCAAGGGCCAGTCTGGAGCAACCAGACCAGCGGTGTTTGTCGTAGATTTCGTCGCCAAGATGGCCACTAGCCAGCGGGCCAGCAACCGGTTAGGCGCGTCGAGTGGCAAAATGCAGAAGGGCCCCACGCAGATCGTGGAGATGCTGGAGGGCTCACCTTTGGTGCAGATGCTGCTCGAGGGTTGGGCTTCTCAGGACCCAAAGCACAACTTGGAGGGAGCCTCGGTTGTTGCACTGGTCAGCTTGTCGTAGTCGTTCCAAGATGGCTGGCTCCACGTGTCTCGGTGCCTCCACGGGTCTCTTCTTTTCAGGGACTGTGGATCGGGCGGTGAGAGGTCTGGAGGTCCAGGTCTTGTCAGTCTCTGGGCTCGGGCTCCGGCGGGAGGCGGCGGCAAAGCAGACGCTGATTCGCTGGATGGTGCTTGCGTTAGCAAGGTGGTCACTCCCTGACCACAGGGGAGATTTTCTTCAGTCTTCTGTGCAGCAGAATGTCGAAGTTCCCGTCTTCTTCTTAGTTTCAAGTTGATTCCAGGATGTCTGAAGTCTTAGGACACAGCTCCTACCTTTAAGCGGATTCTAGGGGCCGGACTACCTGCTAGGTCCCTCCCTATGGGTGGGACCAGGAAGGGGGGTGGTTACACCCCCAATCCTTTGTCCAGCTCGCCCCAGGCCCGGGACTGGTGTGCCCCAGGACCGGTTTGAACTGGCATATGCACCGAGGCTCCTTGTGAGCCACAGGCATGTCTGGTTTCTTTCAAGCCCTACCTGACCAATACACAAAATCCTGTCTGGGGTGGTGCACGCACCCCCCTGGCAGGAAACCCTTTGTCCACACCTCCCAAGCTGGAAGGACTCCCAGCAGCAGGAGGGCAGACTTGTGTCTGTGGTGGCAGCATCCATTTTGTGGAGCTGAGGCTATGTCTGATTTTACCCGGGTTTCAGGTACTGTACATGTCGTGTCCCTCTAGAAGGGTGGAATGCTAACCCCGTCGCCAGAATTGGCGAGGGGTTAGTATTCCAATTCGTATGACACCTTACTCGACATGTTTTGATAAAGCCAAACCAAAGATAGCATTTAACCGCGAGGTTCATAATGCACTTAAGAGTATATGGTATGACGATATCTGGAAACAGTAGAAGGAAGTTGTTCCGACCACTGCAGACAGGCTCAGCTCATGCCAGAGCACCATCTCACATGGAACCAAGCACTCTGCCTTCAGGATTGTTAAGGCCTGCCATAGGAGTGACTTATAGGTTACCAGGTGTCCCATTTAAGTTTAGGTATAGGTATACTACACCTAAGTAAGAGGTGATTACACCAACTTACCCCAGCTGAGTGATCAGCCAGTTGTGTCAGATTGTTAGGCCAAGCCTGGGGTGGCATAATACATGCTTCAGCCCCTGGCAGGCCTTGGATACACCAATGCCCTGGGTACCTAGTGTACACTGGTACAGGGGCTGACAGGGTGATCCAACCAATTGGGTATGTACCTAGGGTACATGGAGTCCATTTTACAGAGAGAGCAGATAGCCTGAGAGCCTGAATGGCAGGATCTCAGGCCAACTAAGTCGAAAAACCAGCTAGACACTAGGCAAAAATTTGGGGGTAACCATAGTCAGATATCCACCTTCCTACACAACCCCCCCCCAAACGAAGGGAGATAAGGCTGACCTTGACCAGGTAAGCCTATATTGCCCAAGTGGCCATATAAGGAGGAACCAGCACTGGCATGGTTACCCCCTGTCTCATGGTCCACTAAGCAATCCCTCACCCTAAGGGTATCAGAGGGTCTCCACCATAGGGAATCTCTACCTGTGGTGTGTCTTGGCAAAGTAAAAGGCTGGTGTTGAGATGGAGTACTGAAGTGAGTGTCCTCAAAGTGAGGCCTCAGCTTCCTCCAATCATCCTCCACCATGGATGCCTTTCTTCCTTTAACTGAGTTGCACTGTGCTCTCAGGGTCAGCCTCTGGCTACCTAAAGCTGGAGGCTGGGTCCCTTTTGTGGGCTTACTGGAGGGACAGGTCAGGTTTGGGGCCCTAAGGTCCCATGTTTGCCTGTGCCCAACAGAATCCCCCTGGGGGAGGTCCCTAACTACCTGTAAAGGAGATCCCTCAGGAATGTTTTTACCCATCACCTGACTAGGGCTACTAGCCAGGCAATCCTCATTCTTTTGATGGGGGGGTTCTTGTGGACAGGGGCCCTCTGGGGGTCCACTGGCCTCCCTGACCTCTGCAGCCCTGGGCTGACTGAGGCAGGGTAGAGAGAGGCAGGCTACCTGCACCAGACTGGATCCCACCTTGGAAGGGGCCACTGACATCAGAGGCTCTGCCAGGCCAGGCCTGGCTACCTCTGGGGCAGTTCCTTCACAAGGGGTGAGGTCAGATCCCTGAGGAGGCTGACCTTTTCCTAATGTCTGGGGAGAGGGAGACTTTTCTTCCTCCCCACTACTCTCAGTTTGTGTGGAGTGATCCATTGTTTCAGGCTTCACTACACCTATGTCAGTCTGAGTATAGGCTGAGACCATTACAGCCTTGCCAACCTTTTCAGGGGGGCACTCAGTTTGTGTTTGAGCTGTGACTGTCACAGCTCTGCCAGTCCCTACAGGGAAGTCTGTCTGTGCCTGGGCTGTGGCTACCACTGCCCTTCCAACCTTTTCAGGGAGGAAATCTATTTGGACAGGGGTTGTGAATGGCACAACCCCCCTACCCTTTTGTGAAAGGCCTACCATTTTAAAATGGGTGTCTTGTTCAACTCCAGCCCAAGCTGAGAGTTCTAAGTCATTCCCCAGTAAGCAGTCTACAGGCAAGGTTGGGGACACTGCTACCCTTTTAGGGCCAGTGACCCCTCCCCAGCTGAGACATACCTCTGCCATGGGATGACTGTTCTGTTTGCCATCAATGTTAGTCACCTGGTAGGAGAAACCGGGCAAAAGCTGCTCAGAGGGAACTAGCCAATGGGCCACCATTGTGATGCTAGCCCCAGTGTCTCTGTAGGCCTCAGCTTTTGTACCATTGATGTAGGGCTCCTGTCTGTACCTACCCAAAGTGTTGGGACAGGCAGTGAAGTTGGCAAATCCCATGCCACCATCACAGACAAGAGTGGTTGCTGTAGGGGAATTGGCTAAGCCAGGGTCCCCCTGTGTTCCCCAAGTAAACCCACCCAGATTTCTGGGGGCACTCCCACCACCTGGGGGATTACTGCTGACAGTAATAGGTGGTGTGACAGGAGTAATTGGAGGAACAGTTTTGTTTTTAGCCCTTGGGCAACCGCTGTCAGTTTTCCAATGCCCAGGAGTTTTACACTCATGGCAGTAGGGCTTTTTAGCTGTGGTAGAGGAGGGAGCTTGGGACCCACCACCCTGTGTGGAGTTTTGGGGCCCTGAGGAAGGTTTCTCTTTTTCTTTATCCCCACCCTTCTCTTGAGGCTTGGTGGTATCTTTCTTTTGGTCACCACCCTGGTTTTTAGGCCTGATCCTGGTCCTGACCCATTTATCTGCCCTCTTTCCCAATTCTTGGGGAGAGGTCAAATCTGAGTCTACCAGGTGTTGATGGAGAAGCTGGTTTTGACAATTACTTAAAATCGGCTCTCTCATCATCAAATTGTACAATCCTGTATAATCAGACACCTTACTTCCCAGCAACCAACCCTCCAAAGCCTTAGTGGCACATTCCACATATTCAGACCAGTCCTGAGTCTGTGTCTTCTGGGTGTCTCTGAACATTAACCTGTACTGTTCAGTGGTTAAGCCTAACCCATCAACTAGGACACTCTTCAGGACTCTGTAATTTCTGACATCCTCTTCTCTAACAGTGAGGAGTCTATCTCTGCCTCTCCCCTCAAAGGAGAGCCATAAGATTGCTGCCCACTGGTCTTCAGGAACCTGCTGCACTTTGCAGGCTCTCTCAAGAGCAGTCATCCATTTGTGGATGTCATCCCCACTTTTGTAGGGGGGCACAATCTTGGACAGGTTCCTATTGTCAAAGACCCTATCTTTGTCCCTAGGGACATTGCTGCCACCAGTGGTGTAGGAGAGTAGGGTCTGCTATCCTATGGTCACCCCAAATTTTTGCTTTTTGCTTCACTGGTTTTTGACATATTGAGGCTGTGGGCCTGCCAATCAGACCCCCAGCCTGCTGTTCTCTCTACTAAATTAAAACTATGCACCCTAGGTGCATAACCAATTGGAAGTGGATCACCCTGTCAGCCCCTGTACCAGTGTACACTAGGTACCCAGGGCATTGGTGTACCCAAGGCCTGCCAGGGGCTGCAGCATGTATTATGCCACCCCAGGCTTGGCCTAACAATCTGACACAACTGGCTGATCACTCAGCTGGGGTAAGTTGGTGTAATCACCTCTTACTTAGGTGTAGTATACCTATACCTAAACTTAAATGGGACACCTGGTAACCTATAAGTCACTCCTATGGCAGGCCTTAACAATCCTGAAGGCAGAGTGCTTGGTTCCATGTGAGATGGTGCTCTGGCATGAGCTGAGCCTGTCTGCAGTGGTCGGAACAACTTCCTTCTACTGTTTCCAGATATCGTCATACCATATACTCTTAAGTGCATTATGAACCTCGCGGTTAAATGCTATCTTTGGTTTGGCTTTATCAAAACATGTCGAGTAAGGTGTCATACGAATTGGAATACTAACCCCTCGCCAATTCTGGCGACGGGGTTAGCATTCCACCCTTCTAGAGGGACACGACATGTACAGTGCCTGAAACCCGGGTAAAATCAGACATAGCCTCAGCTCCACAAAATGGATGCTGCCACCACAGACACAAGTCTGCCCTCCTGCTGCTGGGAGTCCTTCCAGCTTGGGAGGTGTGGACAAAGGGTTTCCTGCCAGGGGAGGTGCATGCACCACCCCAGACAGGATTTTGTGTATTGGTCAGGTAGGGCTTGAAAGAAACCAGACATGCCTGTGGCTCACAAGGAGCCTCGGTGCATATGCCAGTTCAAACCGGTCCTGGGGCACACCAGTCCCGGGCCTGGGGCGAGCTGGACAAAGGATTGGGGGTGTAACCACCCCCCTTCCTGGTCCCACCCATAGGGAGGGACCTAGCAGGTAGTCCGGCCCCTAGAATCCGAATAAAGGTAGGAGCTGTGTCCTAAGACTTCAGACATCCTGGAATCAACTTGAAACTAAGAAGAAGACGGGAACTTCGACATTCTGCTGCACAGAAGACTGAAGAAAATCTCCCCTGTGGTCAGGGAGTGACCACCTTGCTAACGCAAGCACCATCCAGCGAATCACCGTCTGCTTTGCCGCCGCCTCCCGCCGGAGCCCGAGCCCAGAGACTGACAAGACCTGGACCTCCAGACCTCTCACCGCCCGATCCACAGTCCCTGAAAAGAGGAGACCCGTGGAGGCACCGAGACACGTGGAGCCAGCCATCTTGGAACGACTACGACAAGCTGACAAGTGCAACAACCGAGGCTCCCTCCAAGTTGTGCTTTGGGTCCTGAGAAGCCCAATCCTCGAGCAGCATCTGCACCAAAGGTGAGCCCTCCAGCATCTCCACGATCTGCGTGGGGCCCTTCTGCATTTTGCCACTCGACGCGCCTAACCGGTTGCTGGCCCGCTGGCTAGTGGCCATCTTGGCGACGAAATCTACGACAAACACCGCTGGTCTGGTTGCTCCAGACTGGCCCTTGCTCCCCTCCAAAGGAACAATCCCTCTGACCTTGCTGGTCAGAACCAACAGCTGATTTCCGAATCCTCCTACAATTGCTTTTGCCAAGGCTTGTTTGCTTCGATCAAGTCGCCGACACCGCCGACAGCGAGAACCTGCGTGGGACAGCTCGTGAGCCGACTCCTGGACGTCGTCGACCTTCAGGGACCACGTGGCTGCGGAGACAAGCTACCCCTCATCACCTGTTTGCACCCGACATCGCCTGGTACCCACCTGGTGCCACGCTGGTCACTGGCTAGTGACTGTGAACACTGTCCCCTCTGCTTACAGGTCTTCAACATCTCCGATCCACTCTTGGATCCACTGCATCTCTCCCGGACCGACCGCCTGCAGCATCTTTGTCTTCAAGCTCCACGGAACAGATAGAAGAAACCCGACGCACTTTGAGGCCTATGCACCCGCTTCCTGTGGGTGAGGTAAAGCTGGTACTCCGGTGCCCATGTGTAGTAATACATCTCTAGTGCCTGTGTTCCAAATCTTAAGTTCCTAGGTCATCCGGAAGATTCCTTTTGCAGTAACTTTGTACTTTTTACGCACCCATTGAAACCTATGGGAGCCCGCGTGTGACTATTTGCTCTGCACACGCCACCCGTGGACCTCCTGGTCACTAACTGACGTTAGCTCCTTGTAGGCCCAGCGATTCTAGAGGCCCTAGGCCTTTTCCCTTTTCTGTTCGTGGTACTTATACCACTATTTTAGTATATGGTTCGAGTGGCCACCAGGGCCTATCCATATAAAGTGCAACTTCTGTGTATTCTGTGATAATCTTGTTTGACGATTTGTGCTCCTGTGCTCATAAAGAGACTAGGGGTTACTTTGAGAAATAAATACATATATATTTTGAATATATATCTGTGTGGTGTCCTTTCATTGGTATAAAAGGGGGTTGCTATTGGTAAAACAGCTTGCTTAACACGCTTCACGAGTTTAGCCTCAAAGACTGCTTAGCCTACGCTACCACTAGGGCAGCTAGTCCGAAAAGGTTGACTTACAACCACACCATAAGGGTTGCTTGGCATGGTACAAGGTGGTCACTAGAACTAGTGAACAGCATATACCAGGCCAACTTCTCACATTGGTGAGCAGCGGTTGGATTTGAGCTTGCTGTGTTTTACCATTGTAATCTCTTGGTTACCAATTGAAAGATCACATAGGTACCTGTAGGTACATATAAAACAAGATTAGATATACATAAGTTCTACTGAACTTAGTTGTTGTAGAGCAAAGGGAGTAGCACACCCTGACTACAACTACTAGATAGGTTTAGTAGGTAAACCCAAGTGTAGGTAGATTGCAACACATCCACCCACACTTAAGAGCAATGGCCGGGGCAGAGGGGTCCACTGTACCCATCTCTGTTGAGAGTGACCCCCAGAGGGCACCATCCAGCTTTGCTACCCTTAATCAGAATGAGCTCAGGCATTTGGCAACTCTTAGAGGCCTTAAACAGCCCAAGAACCCAAACTCTGCTGAGCTCAGAGAGCTCTTACAGAATGATGAGAATCAGAGAGCACTCAAGAAAGCTTCCCAGTTAGCCCCCTTAGGGACAGGAACAGGAGGCCCCCCTTCTAAAGATGCCACTGAAGTACCCCTTCCCAATAGTCACCCCTTAGATGGGATGCCTACCACAGAGGATGAGAGTGAAAAGGATACTGACAGTAGTGAGGATGAAGGGAGAACTAGCCCAGTGCCAAGTGTTATACTTGGCCCAGCTAAACCAAGGCTATTGGGGACTGACAGTGGGTTCAACCCACTGGATCTCCCCAGTGGACTTAACACAGGGCTTGGAAGGCAAAGGAATCGCTCAGGTGACTCCAATGCTTCCCATGGCTCTAGAGGCTCTCAAGGTCACTCCAGGAGAAGGATGACCACCCCTCAGAGGAGGGAACATGAGGCCAAGATGCAAGAGGCCCAGCTGAGGATCAGGAAGCAGGAGCTAGAAGTAGCCCTGATGGAAGAGAAACTTAGCAAGGCTAGACAGCATAAAGAGAGTGGGTCTATACCCACTGGTGGCAGCATTGTCCCTAAGGACAAAGATAGGGTTTTCGACAATAGAAACCTGTCTAAGGTTGTGCCCCCCTACAAAAGTGGGGATGACATCCACAAGTGGATAACTGCTCTTGAGAGAGCCTGCAAAGTACAGCAGGTTCCTGAAGATCAGTGGGCAGCAATCCTCTGGCTCTCCTTTGAAGGAAGAGGCAGAGACAGACTCCTCACTGTTAGAGAAGAGGATGTCAGAAACTACAGAGTCCTGAAGAGTGTTCTAGTTGATGGGTTAGGCTTAACCACTGAGCAGTACAGGTTAATGTTCAGAGACACCCAAAAGACACAGACTCAGGACTGGTCTGAATACATTGAATGTGCCACTAAGGCTTTGGAGGGTTGGTTGCTGGGAAGTAAGGTATCTGATTTTACAGGATTGTATAATTTGATGATGAGAGAACAGATTTTAAATAACTGTCAAAACCAGCAACTGCATCAACACTTGGTTGACTCTGATCTGACCTCTCCCCAAGAATTGGGAAAGAAGGCAGACAAATGGGTCAGAACCAGGGTTAAGCAAAAGAACCAGAACCAGGGCCAAGGGGGTGATCAGAAGAAAACAGACCAAAAGGGTGGAGATCAGAAACCTAAAGACCAGAAGTCTTCAACAGGGCCCCAAACTACTGCTAAGGAGGGTGGGTCCCAACAGTCCAAGAAGAAGAAAGAAGGTCAGAAGAAACCCTGGTGCAATCATTGTAAAAATACAACTCACTGGACTAGTGATTGCAAAAAGGGTGGAGCCCCCAACACTGTTGCCCCTAAGGCACCTGCTCCCAGTACTACTGTTAGCAGTGTTGGTCCCCAGACAAAGGGTGTAGTGGGAATCACTATGGGAACTGAAGGAGATTCTGACTTAGACAGAACCCTTACACAGGCAGTCTTGATCTGTGATGGGGACATTGATTTGTCCCTGACTGTGAGCCCCAGTAACCTGGGCAAGTACAGACAGACTCCTTTAATTAATGACAAAGTGGCTCAAGCCTACAGGGACACATGTGCCAGTGTCACTATGGTGACACCAGGCTTTGTGGATCCTGGACAGTACATACCAGGTGAGAACTACCTGGTGACCAATGCCAGCAATGCCACTACTTCACATAGTGTGGCAGTTGTTAACTTCTCATGGGGAGGGGTAACTGGCCTCAAAAGGGTTGTGGTTAGTGCAGACCTCCCAGTAGAATGTTTGTTGGGCAATGACCTAGAGAGTTCTCTATGGTCAGAAGTGGAGTACAGGACTCATGCAGAGATGTTAGGTATATCATCACATGTCCTTGCTGTGACCAGGTCACAGGCCAAAAAGTGCCTCACTGAACCTCAGGTCTTGGATCCTGGAACAATGGACCAAGCACCTACCAAGAAGAAGAACAGGAGGGTCAAGGCTGTGCCTTCCCCCCTGCCTCAGAGTGATGATCAGCCTTCCCAGGAAGCTGATCTAGAGGACCCTGAAGGAACTGTCCCTGAAGAGCTTGAACCTGATCAGGTTGAGTTTCTGGGGACAGGGGGACCTTCAAGGGCTGACTTGAGGCAGGCTCAGTTATCCTGTCCCTCTCTTGAACCCCTCAGACAGCTGGCTGCTGCTGAGGCTGCTGGGAATGCTCAAGGTACCCATAAAGTGTATTGGGATGAAGGGCTCCTTTATTCAGAGGCTAGAGACCCCAAGCCTGGTGCAACCAGGAGGTTGGTCATACCTCTGCAATTTAGGGGCTTCCTCCTTACCTTGGCCCATGATATTCCTTTAGCAGGACACCTAGGCCAGAACAAGACCTGGGACAGACTTGTCCCTCACTTTCACTGGCCTCATATGAATGAAGATACAAAGGAGTTTTGTCGCTCCTGTGTTACCTGCCAAGCCAGTGGCAAATCAGGTGGCACAACAAAGGCCCCCCTGATACCACTACCTGTGGTGGGGGTTCCCTTTGAAAGAGTGGGAATAGACATAGTGGGTCCCATGGATCCTCCCACTGCATCTGGGCACAGATTTATACTGGTGGTAGTGGATCATGCCACCAGGTATCCAGAGGCAATTCCCCTTAGGACCACTACAGCTCCTGTTGTGGCCAGGGCCCTGCTGGGAGTATTCTCCAGAGTGGGGTTTCCTAAGGAGGTAGTATCTGACAGAGGTACCAACTTTATGTCAGGATACTTGACAGCTATGTGGAAGGAATGTGGTGTCAACTACAAGTTCACCACCCCTTATCACCCACAATGCAATGGGCTTGTTGAGAGATTCAACAAGACCCTAAAGGGTATGATCAAAGGATTACCTGAAAAGCTCAGGCGAAGATGGGATATCCTTCTACCCTGCCTTCTGTTTGCTTACAGAGAGGTCCCACAAAAAGGAGTTGGCTACAGCCCCTTTGAATTGTTGTTTGGGCACCCTGTGAGAGGCCCACTGTGTTTGGTGAAGGAAGGATGGGAGTTACCTCTCAAAAAGCCTAAGCTAGACATAGTGGACTATGTACTTGGTCTCCGCTCCAGGATGGCTGAGTATATGGAGAAGGCATCTAAAAACCTTGAGGTAAGCCAGGCCTTACAGAAAGCTTGGCATGACCAAAAGGCTGTCTTGGTTGAGTATCAGCCAGGACAGAAGGTATGGGTGTTGGAGCCAGTGGCCCCAGCAGCACTCCAAGACAAATGGTCTGGACCCCATACAATCCTGGAAAAGAAGGGAGAGGTCACCTACTTGGTGGACCTAGGAACTCCCAGGAGTCCCCACAGGGTACTCCATGTTAACAGGCTTAAAGCATATGTTGACAGGGCAGACATGGGCTTGCTCATGGCTACAGATGAGGGACAGGAGGAAGAGAGTGACCCTCTCCCAGACCTGTTGTCTCAGAACCCTGAAGATGGCTCAGTTGAAGGAGTGACCCTTGGAGGCAACCTCACTGCCCATCAGCAGACTGAATGTAGACAGGTTCTACAATCATTTTCACATATGTTTTCCTTGATACCTAGTCAAACTGACTGGTGTACCCATGTTGTGGACACTGGTGACAGTCTGCCTGTAAAGAACAAACTTTACAGACAACCTGACCACGTCAGGGACTGTATAAAGGCTGAGGTACATAAAATGCTGGAATTAGGTGTCATTGAACCCTCAGAGAGCCCCTGGGCTAGCCCAGTGGTTCTGGTCCCCAAACCTCACACCAAAGATGGCAAGAGAGAGATGAGGTTCTGTGTGGACTACAGAGGACTCAATGCTGTCACCAGGACAGATGCACACCCTATTCCAAGGGCAGATGAGCTCATAGACAAACTAGCTTCTGCAAAGTTTTTGAGCACATTTGACTTGACAGCTGGCTATTGGCAAATCAGATTAGCTGAGGAGTCTAAGGCCAAAACAGCATTCTCAACCCCAGGTGGGCATTATCAGTTTGTGGTGATGCCCTTTGGTCTGAAGAATGCACCTGCCACCTTCCAAAGGCTGGTGAACCAAGTCCTTACTGGGTTGGATGACTTTTGCGCAGCATATCTTGATGACATTGCTGTCTTTAGTTCCACCTGGGAGGATCACCTGATCCACCTGAAGAAGGCTCTTGAGGCTCTGCAAAGGGCAGGCCTCACTATCAAGGCTACTAAGTGCCAGATAGGGCAGAGTAAGGTTGTGTATTTGGGCCACCTTGTAGGTGGGGGCCAAGTTCAACCACTGGAGAGTAAGATACAGTCCATCAAGGATTGGTCCCCTCCAACCACCCAGACTCAAGTTCGAGCTTTCTTGGGCTTGACTGGGTATTACAGGAAGTTTGTTAAGAACTATGGGTCCATTGTGACTCCTCTTAATGATCTGACATCCAAGAAGATGCCCAAAAAGGTTCAGTGGACAGTAAGCTGTCAAAAGGCATTTGATGACCTGAAGGAGGCCATGTGCTCTGCACCTATCCTGAAAAGTCCTGACTACTCCAAAGAGTTTATTGTCCAAACAGATGCTTCTGAGTTGGGTGTGGGAGCTGTGCTGTCACAACTTAATGTAGATGGTCAAGACCAACCCATTGCTTTTATTAGCAGAAGGTTGACCCCCAGAGAGAAGAATTGGTCAGCTATTGAGAGGGAGGCCTTTGCTGTGGTGTGGGCTCTGAAGAAGCTGAGGCCATACTTGTTTGGCACTCACTTCAAGATTCAGACCGACCATAAGCCCCTCTTGTGGCTAAATCAGATGAAGGGTGAAAACCCCAAACTGCTTAGGTGGTCCATTTCCCTACAGGGGATGGACTTTACAGTGGAGCACCGGCCAGGTACTGACCATGGGAATGCAGATGGTCTCTCCAGGTACTTCCACTTAGGACATGAAGACGAGACTGGTCAAGGCTAGTTTAATGTCCCAGCGTTTGGGGGGGGGTTGTGTAGGAGAGTAGGGTCTGCTATCCTATGGTCACCCCAAATTTTTGCTTTTTGCTTCACTGGTTTTTGACATATTGAGGCTGTGGGCCTGCCAATCAGACCCCCAGCCTGCTGTTCTCTCTACTAAATTAAAACTATGCACCCTAGGTGCATAACCAATTGGAAGTGGATCACCCTGTCAGCCCCTGTACCAGTGTACACTAGGTACCCAGGGCATTGGTGTACCCAAGGCCTGCCAGGGGCTGCAGCATGTATTATGCCACCCCAGGCTTGGCCTAACAATCTGACACAACTGGCTGATCACTCAGCTGGGGTAAGTTGGTGTAATCACCTCTTACTTAGGTGTAGTATACCTATACCTAAACTTAAATGGGACACCTGGTAACCTATAAGTCACTCCTATGGCAGGCCTTAACAATCCTGAAGGCAGAGTGCTTGGTTCCATGTGAGATGGTGCTCTGGCATGAGCTGAGCCTGTCTGCAGTGGTCGGAACAACTTCCTTCTACTGTTTCCAGATATCGTCATACCATATACTCTTAAGTGCATTATGAACCTCGCGGTTAAATGCTATCTTTGGTTTGGCTTTATCAAAACATGTCGAGTAAGGTGTCATACGAATTGGAATACTAACCCCTCGCCAATTCTGGCGACGGGGTTAGCATTCCACCCTTCTAGAGGGACACGACATGTACAGTGCCTGAAACCCGGGTAAAATCAGACATAGCCTCAGCTCCACAAAATGGATGCTGCCACCACAGACACAAGTCTGCCCTCCTGCTGCTGGGAGTCCTTCCAGCTTGGGAGGTGTGGACAAAGGGTTTCCTGCCAGGGGAGGTGCATGCACCACCCCAGACAGGATTTTGTGTATTGGTCAGGTAGGGCTTGAAAGAAACCAGACATGCCTGTGGCTCACAAGGAGCCTCGGTGCATATGCCAGTTCAAACCGGTCCTGGGGCACACCAGTCCCGGGCCTGGGGCGAGCTGGACAAAGGATTGGGGGTGTAACCACCCCCCTTCCTGGTCCCACCCATAGGGAGGGACCTAGCAGGTAGTCCGGCCCCTAGAATCCGAATAAAGGTAGGAGCTGTGTCCTAAGACTTCAGACATCCTGGAATCAACTTGAAACTAAGAAGAAGACGGGAACTTCGACATTCTGCTGCACAGAAGACTGAAGAAAATCTCCCCTGTGGTCAGGGAGTGACCACCTTGCTAACGCAAGCACCATCCAGCGAATCACTGTCTGCTTTGCCGCCGCCTCCCGCCGGAGCCCGAGCCCAGAGACTGACAAGACCTGGACCTCCAGACCTCTCACCGCCCGATCCACAGTCCCTGAAAAGAGGAGACCCGTGGAGGCACCGAGACACGTGGAGCCAGCCATCTTGGAACGACTACGACAAGCTGACAAGTGCAACAACCGAGGCTCCCTCCAAGTTGTGCTTTGGGTCCTGAGAAGCCCAACCCTCGAGCAGCATCTGCACCAAAGGTGAGCCCTCCAGCATCTCCACGATCTGCGTGGGGCCCTTCTGCATTTTGCCACTCGACGCGCCTAACCGGTTGCTGGCCCGCTGGCTAGTGGCCATCTTGGCGACGAAATCTACGACAAACACCGCTGGTCTGGTTGCTCCAGACTGGCCCTTGCTCCCCTCCAAAGGAACAATCCCTCTGACCTTGCTGGTCAGAACCAACAGCTGATTTCCGAATCCTCCTACAATTGCTTTTGCCAAGGCTTGTTTGCTTCGATCAAGTCGCCGACACCGCCGACAGCGAGAACCTGCGTGGGACAGCTCGTGAGCCGACTCCTGGACGTCGTCGACCTTCAGGGACCACGTGGCTGCGGAGACAAGCTACCCCTCATCACCTGTTTGCACCCGACATCGCCTGGTACCCACCTGGTGCCACGCTGGTCACTGGCTAGTGACTGTGAACACTGTCCCCTCTGCTTACAGGTCTTCAACATCTCCGATCCACTCTTGGATCCACTGCATCTCTCCCGGACCGACCGCCTGCAGCATCTTTGTCTTCAAGCTCCACGGAACAGATAGAAGAAACCCGACGCACTTTGAGGCCTATGCACCCGCTTCCTGTGGGTGAGGTAAAGCTGGTACTCCGGTGCCCATGTGTAGTAATACATCTCTAGTGCCTGTGTTCCAAATCTTAAGTTCCTAGGTCATCCGGAAGATTCCTTTTGCAGTAACTTTGTACTTTTTACGCACCCATTGAAACCTATGGGAGCCCGCGTGTGACTATTTGCTCTGCACACGCCACCCGTGGACCTCCTGGTCACTAACTGACGTTAGCTCCTTGTAGGCCCAGCGATTCTAGAGGCCCTAGGCCTTTTCCCTTTTCTGTTCGTGGTACTTATACCACTATTTTAGTATATGGTTCGAGTGGCCACCAGGGCCTATCCATATAAAGTGCAACTTCTGTGTATTCTGTGATAATCTTGTTTGACGATTTGTGCTCCTGTGCTCATAAAGAGACTAGGGGTTACTTTGAGAAATAAATACATATATATTTTGAATATATATCTGTGTGGTGTCCTTTCATTGGTATAAAAGGGGGTTGCTATTGGTAAAACAGCTTGCTTAACACGCTTCACGAGTTTAGCCTCAAAGACTGCTTAGCCTACGCTACCACTAGGGCAGCTAGTCCGAAAAGGTTGACTTACAACCACACCATAAGGGTTGCTTGGCATGGTACAAGGTGGTCACTAGAACTAGTGAACAGCATATACCAGGCCAACTTCTCACAAGTGGGTATAGACCCACTCTCTCTATGCTGCCTAGCCTTGCTCAGTTTTTCTTCCATCAGGGCTACTTCTAGCTCCTGCTTCCTGATCCTCAGCTGGGCTTCCTGCATTCTGGCCTCATGTTCCCTCCTCTGAGGGGTGGTCAGTCTCCTTCTGGAGTGACCTTGAGAGCCTCTAGAGCCATGGGAAGCATTGGAGTCACCTGAGCGATTCCTTTGCCTTCCAAGCCCTGTGTTAAGTCCACTGGGGAGATCCAATGGGGTGAACCCACTGTCAGTCCCCAATAGCCTTAGTTTAGCTGGGCCAAGTATAACACTTGGCACTGGGCTAGTTCTCCCTTCATCCCCACTCACATCTGTATCCCCATCACTTTCTTCCTCTGTGGTAGGCATCCCATCTAAGGGGTGACTATTGGGAAGGGGTACTTCAGTGGCATCTTCAGAAGGGGGGCCTCCTGTTCCTGTCCCTAAGGGGGCTAACTGGGAAGCTTTCTTGAGTGCTCTCTGATTCTCATCATTCTGTAAGAGCTCTCTGAGCTCAGCAGAGTTTGGGTTCTTGGGCTGTTTAAGGCCTCTAAGAGTTGCCAAATGCCTGAGCTCATTCTGATTAAGGGTAGCAAAGCTGGTTGGTGCCCTCTGGGGGTCACTCTCGACAGAGATGGGTACAGTGGACCCCTCTGCCCCGGCCATTGCTCTTAAGTGTGGGTGGATGTGTTGCAATCTACCTACACTTGGGTTTACCTACTAAACCTATCTAGTAGTTGTAGTCAGGGTGTGCTACTCCCTTTGCTCTACAACAACTAAGTTCAGTAGAACTTATGTATATCTAATCTTGTTTTATATGTACCTACAGGTACCTATGTGATCTTTCAATTGGTAACCAAGAGATTACAATGGTAAAACACAGCAAGCTCAAATCCAACCGCTGCTCACCAATGTGAGAAGTTGGCCTGGTATATGCTGTTCACTAGTTCTAGTGACCACCTTGTACCATGCCAAGCAACCCTTATGGTGTGGTTGTAAGTCAACCTTTTCGGACCAGCTGCCCTAGTGGTAGCGTAGGCTAAGCAGTCTTTGAGGCTAAACTCGTGATGCGTGTTAAGCCAGCTGTTTTACCAAATATAACCCCCTTTTATACCAATGAAAGGACACCACACAGATATATATTCAAAATATATATGTATTTATTTCTCAAAGTAACCCCTAGTCTCTTTATGAGCACAGGAGCACAAATCGTCAAACAAGATTATCACAGAATACACAGAAGTTGCACTTTATATGGATAGGCCCTGGTGGCCACTCGAACCATATACTAAAATAGTGGTATAAGTACCACGAACAGAAAAGGGAAAAGGCCTAGGGCCTCTAGAATCGCTGGGCCTACAAGGAGCTAACGTCAGTTAGTGACCAGGAGGTCCACGGGTGGCGTGTGCAGAGCAAATAGTCACACGCGTGCTCCCATAGGTTTCAATGGGTGCGTAAAAAGTACAAAGTTACTGCAAAAGGAATCTTCCGGATGACCTAGGAACTTAAGATTTGGAACACAGGCACTAGAGATGTATTACTACACATGGGCACCGGAGTACCAGCTTTACCTCACCCACAGGAAGCGGGTGCATAGGCCTCAAAGTGCGTCGGGTTTCTTCTATCTGTTCCGTTGAGCCTGGGACAAAGATGCTGCAGGCGGTCGGTCGGGAAGAGATGCAGTGGATCCAAGAGTGGATCGGAGATGTTGAAGACCTGTAAGCAGAGGGGACAGTGTTCACAGTCACTAGCCAGTGACCAGCGTGGCACCAGATGGGTACCAGGCGATGTCGGGTGCAAACAGGTGATGAGGGGTAGCTTGTCTCCGCAGCCACGTGGTCCCTGAAGGTCGACGACGTCCAGGAGTCGGCTCACGAGCTGTCCCACGCAGGCTCTCGCTGTCGGCGGTGTCGGCGACTTGATCGAAGCAAACAAGCCTTGGCAAAAGCAATTGTAGGAGGATTCGGAAATCAGCTGTTGGTTCTGACCAGCAAGGTCAGAGGGATTGCTCCTTTGGAGGGGAGCAAGGGCCAGTCTGGAGCAACCAGACCAGCGGTGTTTGTCGTAGATTTCGTCGCCAAGATGGCCACTAGCCAGCGGGCCAGCAACCGGTTAGGCGCGTCGAGTGGCAAAATGCAGAAGGGCCCCACGCAGATCGTGGAGATGCTGGAGGGCTCACCTTTGGTGCAGATGCTGCTCGAGGGTTGGGCTTCTCAGGACCCAAAGCACAACTTGGAGGGAGCCTCGGTTGTTGCACTGGTCAGCTTGTCGTAGTCGTTCCAAGATGGCTGGCTCCACGTGTCTCGGTGCCTCCACGGGTCTCCTCTTTTCAGGGACTGTGGATCGGGCGGTGAGAGGTCTGGAGGTCCAGGTCTTGTCAGTCTCTGGGCTCGGGCTCCGGCGGGAGGCGGCGGCAAAGCAGACGTTGATTCGCTGGATGGTGCTTGCGTTAGCAAGGTGGTCACTCCCTGACCACAGGGGAGATTTTCTTCAGTCTTCTGTGCAGCAGAATGTCGAAGTTCCCGTCTTCTTCTTAGTTTCAAGTTGATTCCAGGATGTCTGAAGTCTTAGGACACAGCTCCTACCTTTAAGCGGATTCTAGGGGCCGGACTACCTGCTAGGTCCCTCCCTATGGGTGGGACCAGGAAGGGGGGTGGTTACACCCCCAATCCTTTGTCCAGCTCGCCCCAGGCCCGGGACTGGTGTGCCCCAGGACCGGTTTGAACTGGCATATGCACCGAGGCTCCTTGTGAGCCACAGGCATGTCTGGTTTCTTTCAAGCCCTACCTGACCAATACACAAAATCCTGTCTGGGGTGGTGCACGCACCCCCCTGGCAGGAAACCCTTTGTCCACACCTCCCAAGCTGGAAGGACTCCCAGCAGCAGGAGGGCAGACTTGTGTCTGTGGTGGCAGCATCCATTTTGTGGAGCTGAGGCTATGTCTGATTTTACCCGGGTTTCAGGTACTGTACATGTCGTGTCCCTCTAGAAGGGTGGAATGCTAACCCCGTCGCCAGAATTGGCGAGGGGTTAGTATTCCAATTCGTATGACACCTTACTCGACATGTTTTGATAAAGCCAAACCAAAGATAGCATTTAACCGCGAGGTTCATAATGCACTTAAGAGTATATGGTATGACGATATCTGGAAACAGTAGAAGGAAGTTGTTCCGACCACTGCAGACAGGCTCAGCTCATGCCAGAGCACCATCTCACATGGAACCAAGCACTCTGCCTTCAGGATTGTTAAGGCCTGCCATAGGAGTGACTTATAGGTTACCAGGTGTCCCATTTAAGTTTAGGTATAGGTATACTACACCTAAGTAAGAGGTGATTACACCAACTTACCCCAGCTGAGTGATCAGCCAGTTGTGTCAGATTGTTAGGCCAAGCCTGGGGTGGCATAATACATGCTTCAGCCCCTGGCAGGCCTTGGATACACCAATGCCCTGGGTACCTAGTGTACACTGGTACAGGGGCTGACAGGGTGATCCAACCAATTGGGTATGTACCTAGGGTACATGGAGTCCATTTTACAGAGAGAGCAGATAGCCTGAGAGCCTGAATGGCAGGATCTCAGGCCAACTAAGTCGAAAAACCAGCTAGACACTAGGCAAAAATTTGGGGGTAACCATAGTCAGATATCCACCTTCCTACAGTAAGGGTTCTGTCTAAGTCAGAATCTCCTTCAGTTCCCATAGTGATTCCCACTACACCCTTTGTCTGGGGACCAACACTGCTAACAGTAGTACTGGGAGCAGGTGCCTTAGGGGCAACAGTGTTGGGGGCTCCACCCTTTTTGCAATCACTAGTCCAGTGAGTTGTATTTTTGCAATGATTGCACCAGGGTTTCTTTTGACCTTCTTTCTTCTTTTTGGACTGTTGTTGGGACCCACCCTCCTTAGCAGTAGTTTGGGGCCCTGTTGAAGACTTCTGGTCTTTAGATTTCTGATCTCCACCCTTTTGGTCTGTTTTCTTCTGATCACCCCCTTGGCCCTGGTTCTGGTTCTTTTGCTTAACCCTGGTTCTGACCCATTTGTCTGCCTTCTTTCCCAATTCTTGGGGAGAGGTCAGATCAGAGTCAACCAAGTGTTGATGCAGTTGCTGGTTTTGACAGTTATTTAAAATCTGTTCTCTCATCATCAAATTATACAATCCTGTAAAATCAGATACCTTACTTCCCAGCAACCAACCCTCCAAAGCCTTAGTGGCACATTCAATGTATTCAGACCAGTCCTGAGTCTGTGTCTTTTGGGTGTCTCTGAACATTAACCTGTACTGCTCAGTGGTTAAGCCTAACCCATCAACTAGAACACTCTTCAGGACTCTGTAGTTTCTGACATCCTCTTCTCTAACAGTGAGGAGTCTGTCTCTGCCTCTTCCCTCAAAGGAGAGCCAGAGGATTGCTGCCCACTGATCTTCAGGAACCTGCTGTACTTTGCAGGCTCTCTCAAGAGCAGTTATCCACTTGTGGATGTCATCCCCACTTTTGTAGGGGGGCACAACCTTAGACAGGTTTCTATTGTCGAAAACCCTATCTTTGTCCATAGGGACAATGCTGCCACCAGTGGGTATAGACCCACTCTCTCTAGGTTGCCTAGCCTTGTTCAGTTTTTCTTCCATCAGGGCTACTTCTAGCTCCTGCTTCCTGATCCTCAGCTGGGCTTCCTGCATTCTGGCCTCATGTTCCCTCCTCTGAGGGGTGGTCATCCTTTTCCTGGAGTTACCTTGAGAGCCTCTAGAGCCATGGGAAGCATTGGAGTCACCTGAGCGATTCCTTTGCCTTCCCAGCCCTGTGTTAAGTCCACTGGGGAGATCCAGTGGGTTGAACCCACTGTCAGTCCCCAATAGCCTTGGTTTAGCTGGGCCAAGTTTAACACTTGGCACTGGGCTAGTTCTCCCTTCATCCTCACTACTGTCAGTATCCTTTTCACTCTCATCCTCTGTGGTAGGCATCCCATCTAAGGGGTGACTATTGGGAAGGGGTACTTCAGTGGCATCTTCAGAAGGGGGGCCTCCTGTTCCTGTCCCTAAGGGGGCTAACTGGGAAGCTTTCTTGAGTGCTCTCTGATTCTCATCATTCTGTAAGAGCTCTCTGAGCTCAGCAGAGTTTGGGTTCTTGGGCTGTTTAAGGCCTCTAAGAGTTGCCAAATGCCTGAGCTCATTCTGATTAAGGGTAGCAAAGCTGGATGGTGCCCTCTGGGGGTCACTCTCAACAGAGATGGGTACAGTGGACCCCTCTGCCCCGGCCATTGCTCTTAAGTGTGGGTGGATGTGTTGCAATCTACCTACACTTGGGTTTACCTACTAAACCTATCTAGTAGTTGTAGTCAGGGTGTGCTACTCCCTTTGCTCTACAACAACTAAGTTCAGTAGAACTTATGTATATCTAATCTTGTTTTATATGTACCTACAGGTACCTATGTGATCTTTCAATTGGTAACCAAGAGATTACAATGGTAAAACACAGCAAGCTCAAATCCAACCGCTGCTCACCAATGTGAGAAGTTGGCCTGGTATATGATGCTCACTAGTTAAAGTGATCACCTTGTACCATGCCAAGCAACCCTTATGGTGTGGTTGTAAGTCAACCTTTTCGGACTAGCTGCCCTAGTGGTAGCGTAGGCTAAGCAGTCTTTGAGGCTAAACTCGTGAAGCGTGTTAAGCCAGCTGTTTTACCAAATGCAACCCCCTTTTATACCAATGAAAGGACACCACACAGATATATATTCAAAATATATATGTATTTATTTATCAAAGTTACCCCTAGTCTCTTTATGAGCACAGGAGCACAAATCGTCAAACAAGATTATCACAGAATACACAGAAGTTGCACTTTATATGGGTAGGCCCTGGTGGCCACTCAAACCATATACTAAAATAGTGGTATAAGTACCACGAACAGAAAAGGGAAAAGGCCTAGGGCCTCTAGAATCGCTGGGCCTACAAGGAGCTAACGTCAGTTAGTGACCAGGAGGTCCACGGGTGGCGTGTGCAGAGCAAATAGTCACACGCGTGCTCCCATAGGTTTCAATGGGTGCGTAAAAAGTACAAAGTTACTGCAAAAGGAATCTTCCGGATGACCTAGGAACTTAAGATTTGGAACACAGGCACTAGAGATGTATTACTACACTTGGGCACAGGTGTGCCAGCTTTACCTCACCCACAGGAAGCGGGTGCATAGGCCTCGAAGTGCGTCGGGTTTCTTCTATCTGTTCCGTGGAGCTTGAAGACAAAGATGCTGCAGGCGGTCGGTCCGGGAGAGATGCAGTGGATCCAAGAGTGGATCGGAGATGTTGAAGACCTGTAAGCAGAGGGGACAGTGTTCACAGTCACTAGCCAGTGACCAGCGTGGCACCAGGTGGGTACCAGGCGATGTCGGGTGCAAACAGGTGATGAGGGGTAGCTTGTCTCCGCAGCCACGTGGTCCCTGAAGGTCGACGACGTCCAGGAGTCGGCTCACGAGCTGTCCCACGCAGGCTCTCGCTGTCGGCGGTGTCGGCGACTTGATCGAAGCAAACAAGCCTTGGCAAAAGCAATTGCAGGAGGATTCGGAAATCAGCTGTTGGTTCTGACCAGCAAGGTCAGAGGGATTGCTCCTTTGGAGGGGAGCAAGGGCCAGTCTGGAGCAACCAGACCAGCGGTGTTTGTCGTAGATTTCGTCGCCAAGATGGCCACTAGCCAGCGGGCCAGCAACCGGTTAGGCGCGTCGAGTGGCAAAATGCAGAAGGGCCCCACGCAGATCGTGGAGATGCTGGAGGGCTCACCTTTGGTGCAGATGCTGCTCGAGGGTTGGGCTTCTCAGGACCCAAAGCACAACTTGGAGGGAGCCTCGGTTGTTGCACTGGTCAGCTTGTCGTAGTCGTTCCAAGATGGCTGGCTCCACGTGTCTCGGTGCCTCCACGGGTCTCCTCTTTGCAGGGACTGTGGATCGGGCGGTGAGAGGTCTGGAGGTCCAGGTCTTGTCAGTCTCTGGGCTCGGGCTCCGGCGGGAGGCGGCGGCAAAGCAGACGTTGATTCGCTGGATGGTGCTTGCGTTAGCAAGGTGGTCACTCCCTGACCACAGGGGAGATTTTCTTCAGTCTTCTGTGCAGCAGAATGTCGAAGTTCCCGTCTTCTTCTTAGTTTCAAGTTGATTCCAGGATGTCTAAAGTCTTAGGACACAGCTCCTACCTTTATTCGGATTCTAGGGGCCGGACTACCTGCTAGGTCCCTCCCTATGGGTGGGACCAGGAAGGGGGGTGGTTACACCCCCAATCCTTTGTCCAGCTCGCCCCAGGCCCGGGACTGGTGTGCCCCAGGACCGGTTTGAACTGGCATATGCCCCGAGGCTCCTTGTGAGCCACAGGCATGTCTGGTTTCTTTCAAGCCCTACCTGACCAATACACAAAATCCTGTCTGGGGTGGTGCTCGCACCTCCCCTGGCAGGAAACCCTTTGTCCACACCTCCCAAGCTGGAAGGACTCCCAGCAGCAGGAGGGCAGACTTGTGTCTGTGGTGGCAGCATCCATTTTGTGGAGCTGAGGCTATGTCTGATTTTACCCGGGTTTCAGGCACTGTACATGTCGTGTCCCTCTAGAAGGGTGGAATGCTAACCCCGTCGCCAGAATTGGCGAGGGGTTAGTATTCCAATTCGTATGACACCTTACTCGACATGTTTTGATAAAGCCAAACCAAAGATAGCATTTAACCGCGAGGTTCATAATGCACTTAAGAGTATATGGTATGACGATATCTGGAAACAGTAGAAGGAAGTTGTTCCGACCACTGCAGACAGGCTCAGCTCATGCCAGAGCACCATCTCACATGGAACCAAGCACTCTGCCCTCAGGATTGTTAAGGCCTGCTATAGGAGTGACTTATAGGTTACCAGGTGTCCCATTTAAGGTTAGGTATAGGTATACTACACCTAAGTAAGAGGTGATTACACCAACTTACCCCAGCTGAGTGATCAGCCAGTTGTGTCAAATCGTTAGGCCAAGCCTGGGGTGGCATAATACATGCTGCAGCCCTTGGCAGGCCTTGGGTACACCAATGCCCTGGGTACCTAGTGTACACTGGTACAGGGGCTGACAGGGTGATCCACTTCCAATTGGTTATGCACCTAGGGTGCATAGTTTTAATTTAGTAGAGAGAACAGCAGGCTGGGGGTCTGATTGGCAGGCCCACAGCCTCAATATGTCAAAAACCAGTGAAGCAAAAAGCAAAAATTTGGGGTGACCATAGGATAGCAGACCCTACTCTCCTACAGTGTGGTTGTGTGTGTGTGGTTGTGTGTGTGTGTGGTTGTGTGTGTGTGTGTGGTTGTGTGTGTGTGTGGTTGTGGGTGTGTGTGTGGTTGTGTGTGGTTGTGTTTGTGTGTGTGGTTGTGTGTGTGTGTGGTTGTGTTTGTGTGTGTGGTTGTGTGTGTGTGTGTGGTTGTGTGTGTGTGTGTGGTTGTGTTTGTGTGTGTGGTTGTGTTTGTGTGTGTGGTTGTGTGTGTGTGGTTGTGTTTGTGTGTGTGGTTGTGTGTGTGTGTGTGGTTGTGTTTGTGTGTGTGGTTGTGTGTGTGTGTGGTTGTGTGTGTTGTTGTGTGTGTGTGTGGTTGTGTTTGTGTGTGTGGTTGTGTTTGTGTGTGTGGTTGTGTGTGGGTGGTGTGTGTGTGGTTGTGTGTGGTTGTGTGTGTGTGTGGTTGTGTGTGGGTGGTGTGTGTGGTTGTGTGTGGGTGGTGTGTGTGTGGTTGTGTGTGGTTGTGTGTGTGTGTGGTTGTGTGTGGTTGTGTGTGTGGTTGTGTGTGTGTGTGTGGTTGTGTGTGTGTGGTTGTGTGTGTGTGTGGTTGTGTGTGTGTGTGTGGTGTGTGTGGTTGTGTGTGGGTGGTGTGTGTGGTTGTGTGTGGGTGGTGTGGGTGGTTGTGTGTGGGTGGTGTGTGTGGTTGTGTGTGGTTGTGTGTGTGTGTGGTTGTGTGTGTGTGGTTGTGTGTGGTTGTGTGTGGTTGTGTGTGGTTGTGTGTGGTTGTGTGTGTGTGTGTGTGGTTGTGTGTGTGTGTGGTTGTGTTTGTGTGTGTGTGTGTGGTTGTGTGTGGTTGTGTGGTTGTGTGTGGTTGTGTGTGGTTGTGTGGTTGTGTGTGTGTGGTTGTGTGTGTGGTTGTGTGTGTGGTTGTTTGTGTGTGTGGTTGTGTTTGTGGTTGTGTGTGTGTGGTTGTGTTTGTGTGTGTGGTTGTGTTTGTGTGTGTGGTTGTGTGTGTGGTTGTGAGTGTGTGTGGTTGTGTGTGTGTGTGGTTGTGTTTGTGTGTGTGTGTGTGTGTGTGTGGTTGTGTTTGTGTGTGTGGTTGTGTTTGTGTGTGTGGTTGTGTGTGTGTGGTTGTGTGTGTGGTTGTGTGTGTGGTTGTGTGTGTGTGTGGTTGTGTTTGTGTGTGTGTGTGTGTGTGTGTGTGGTTGTGTTTGTGTGTGTGGTTGTGTGTGTGTGGTTGTGTGTGTGGTGTGTGGGTGGTGTGTGTGGTTGTGTGTGGTTCTGTGTGTGTGTGGTTGTGTGTGGTTGTGTGTGTGTGTGTGTATGGTTGTGTGTGGTTGTGTGTGGTTGTGTATGTGTGTGTGTGTGTGTGTGTGGTTGTGTGTGGTTGTGTGTGGTTGTGTGTGTGGTTGTGTGTGTGGTTGTGTGTGTGGTTGTGTGTGTGTGTGGTTGTGTTTGTGTGTGTGGTTGTGTGTGTGTGTGTGTGTGTGTGTGTGGTTGTGTGTGTGTGGTTGTGTGTGTGGTTGTGTGTGTGGTTGTGTGTGTGGTTGTGTGTGTGGTTGTGTGTGTGTGTGGTTGTGTTTGTGTTTGTGTGTGTGGTTGTGTGTGTGTGTGTGTGGTTGTGTTTGTGTGTGGTTGTGTGTGTGTGTGGTTGTGTGTGTGTGTGGTTGTGTGTGTGGTGTGTGGGTGGTGTGTGTGGTTCTGTGTGTGTGTGTGTGTGTGTGGTTGTGTGTGGTTGTGTGTGTGTGTGTGAGAAGTTGGCCTGGTATATGATGCTCACTAGTTAAAGTGATCACCTTGTACCATGCCAAGCAACCCTTATGGTGTGGTTGTAAGTCAACCTTTTCGGACTAGCTGCCCTAGTGGTAGCGTAGGCTAAGCAGTCTTTGAGGCTAAACTCGTGATGCGTGTTAAGCCAGCTGTTTTACCAAATGCAACCCCCTTTTATACCAATGAAAGGACACCACACAGATATATATTCAAAATATATATGTATTTATTTCTCAAAGTAACCCCTAGTCTCTTTATGAGCACAGGAGCACAAATCGTCAAACAAGATTATCACAGAATACACAGAAGTTGCACGTTATATGGATAGGCCCTGGTGGCCACTCAAACCATATACTAAAATAGTGGTATAAGTACCACGAACAGAAAAGGGAAAAGGCCTAAGGCCTCTAGAATCGCTGGGCCTACGAGGAGCTAACGTCAGTTAGTGACCAGGAGGTCCACGGGTGGCGTGTGCAGAGCAAATAGTCACACGCGTGCTCCCATAGGTTTCAATGGGTGCGTAAAAAGTACAAAGTTACTGCAAAGGAGATCTTCCGGGTTGACTAGGAACTTAAGATTTGGAACACAGGCACTAGAGATGTATTACTACACATGGGCACCGGAGTACCAGCTTTACCTCACCCACAGGAAGCGGGTGCATAGGCCTCAAAGTGCGTCGGGTTTCTTCTATCTGTTCCGTTGAGCCTGGGACAAAGATGCTGCAGGCGGTCGGTCCGGGAGAGATGCGGTGGGTCCAAGGGTGGATCGGAGTTGCAGAAGACCTGAAAGCAGAGGGGACAGTGTTCACAGTCACTAGCCAGTGACCGGCGTGGCACCAGGTAGGTACCAGGTGATGTCGGGTGCAAACAGGTGATGAGGGGTAGCTTGTCTCCGCAGCCACGTGGTCCCTGAAGGTCGACGACGTCCAGGAGTCGGCTCACGAGCTGTCCCACGCAGGCTCTCGCTGTCGGCGGTGTCGGCGACTTGGTCGAAGCAAACAAGCCTTGGCAAAAGCAATTGTAGGAGGATTCGGAAGTCAGCTGTTGGTTCTGACCAGCAAGGTCAGAGGGATTGCTCCTTTGGAGAGGAGCAAGGGCCAGTCTGGAGCAACCAGACCAGCGGTGTTTTTCGTAGAGTTCGTCGCCAAGATGGCCACTAGCCAGCGGGCCAGCAACCGGTTAGGCGCGTCGAGTGGCAAAATGCAGAAGGGCCCCACGCAGATCGTGGAGATGCTGGAGGGCTCACCTTTGGTGCAGATGCTGCTCGAGGGTTGGGCTTCTCAGATCCCAAAGCACAACTTGGAGGGAGCCTCGGTTGTTGCACTTGTCAGCTTGTCGTAGTCGATCCAAGATGGCTGGCTCCACGTGTCTCGGTGCCTCCACGGGTCTCCTCTTTGCAGGGACTGTGGATCGGGCGGTGAGAGGTCTGGAGGTCCAGGTCTTGTCAGTCTCTGGGCTCGGGCTCCGGCGGGAGGCGGCGGCAAAGCAGACGGTGATTCGCTGGATGGTGCTTGCGTTAGCAAGGTGGTCACTCCCTGACCACAGGGGAGATTGGCTTCAGTCCTCTGTGCGGCAGAGCGTCGAAGTTCCCGTCTTCTTCTTAGTTTCAAGTTGATTCCAGGATGTCTAAAGTCTTAGGACACAGCTCCTACCTTTATTCGGATTCTAGGGGCCGGACTACCTGCTAGGTCCCTCCCTATGGGTGGGACCAGGAAGGGGGGTGGTTACACCCCCAATCCTTTGTCCAGCTCGCCCCAGGCCCGGGACTGGTGTGCCCCAGGACCGGTTTGAACTGGCATATGCACCGAGGCTCCTTGTGAGCCACAGGCATGTCTGGTTTCTTTCAAGCCCTACCTGACCAATACACAAAATCCTGTCTGGGGTGGTGCACGCACCTCCCCTGGCAGGAAACCCTTTGTCCACACCTCCCAAGCTGGAAGGACTCCCAGCAGCAGGAGGGCAGACTTGTGTCTGTGGTGGCAGCATCCATTTTGTGGAGCTGAGGCTATGTCTGATTTTACCCGGGTTTCAGGTACTGTACATGTCGTGTCCCTCTAGAAGGGTGGAATGCTAACCCCGTCGCCAGAATTGGCGAGGGGTTAGTATTCCAATTCGTATGACACCTTACTCGACATGTTTTGATAAAGCCAAACCAAAGATAGCATTTAACCGCGAGGTTCATAATGCACTTAAGAGTATATGGTATGACGATATCTGGAAACAGTAGAAGGAAGTTGTTCCGACCACGGCAGACAGGCTCAGCTCATGCCAGAGCACCATCTCACATGGAACCAAGCACTCTGCCTTCAGGATTGTTAAGGCCTGCCATAGGAGTGACTTATAGGTTACCAGGTGTCCCATTTAAGGTTAGGTATAGGTATACTACACCTAAGTAAGAGGTGATTACACCAACTTACCCCAGCTGAGTGATCAGCCAGTTGTGTCAGATTGTTAGGCCAAGCCTGGGGTGGCATAATACATGCTTCAGCCCCTGGCAGACCTTGGATACACCAATGCCCTGGGTACCTAGTGTACACTGGTACAGGGGCTGACAGGGTGATCCAACCAATTGGGTATGTACTTAGGGTTCATGGAGTCCATTTTACAGAGAGAGCAGATAGCCTGAGAGCCTGAATGGCAGGATCTCAGGCCAACTAAGTCGAAAAACCAGCTAGACACTAGGCAAAAATTTGGGGGTAACCATAGTCAGATATCCACCTTCCTACACAACCCCCCCCCAAACGAAGGGAGATAAGGCTGACCTTGACCAGGTAAGCCTATATTGCCCAAGTGGCCATATAAGGAGGAACCAGCACTGGCATGGTTACCCCCTGTCTCATGGTCCACTAAGCAATCCCTCACCCTAAGGGTATCAGAGGGTCTCCACCATAGGGAATCTCTACCTGTGGTGTGTCTTGGCAAAGTAAAAGGCTGGTGTTGAGATGGAGTACTGAAGTGAGTGTCCTCAAAGTGAGGCCTCAGCTTCCTCCAATCATCCTCCACCATGGATGCCTTTCTTTCTTTAACTGAGTTGCACTGTGCTCTCAGGGTCAGCCTCTGGCTACCTAAAGCTGGAGGCTGGGTCCCTTTTGTGGGCTTACTGGAGGGACAGGTCAGGTTTGGGGCCCTAAGGTCCCATGTTTGCCTGTGCCCAACAGAATCCCCCTGGGGGAGGTCCCTAACTACCTGTAAAGGAGATCCCTCAGGAATGTTTTTACCCATCACCTGACTAGGGCTACTAGCCAGGCAAGCCTCATTCTTTGCATGGGGGGGTTCTTGTGGACAGGGGCCCTCTGGGGGTCCACTGGCCTCCCTGACCTCTGCAGCCCTGGGCTGACTGAGGCAGGGTAGAGAGAGGCAGGCTACCTGCACCAGACTGGATCCCACCTTGGAAGGGGCCACTGACATCAGAGGCTCTGCCAGGCCAGGCCTGGCTACCTCTGGGGCAGTTCCTTCACAAGGGGTGAGGTCAGATCCCTGAGGAGGCTGACCTTTTCCTAATGTCTGGGGAGAGGGAGACTTTTCTTCCTCCCCACTACTCTCAGTTTGTGTGGAGTGATCCATTGTTTCAGGCTTCACTACACCTATGTCAGTCTGAGTATAGGCTGAGACCATTACAGCCTTGCCAACCTTTTCAGGGGGGCACTCAGTTTGTGTTTGAGCTGTGACTGTCACAGCTCTGCCAGTCCCTACAGGGAAGTCTGTCTGTGCCTGGGCTGTGGCTACCACTGCCCTTCCAACCTTTTCAGGGAGGAAATCTATTTGGACAGGGGTTGTGAATGGCACAACCCCCCTACCCTTTTGTGAAAGGCCTACCATTTTAGAATGGGTGTCTTGTTCAACTCCAGCCCAAGCTGAGAGTTCTAAGTCATTCCCCAGTAAGCAGTCTACAGGCAAGGTTGGGGACACTGCTACCCTTTTAGGGCCAGTGACTCCTCCCCAGCTGAGACATACCTCTGCCATGGGATGACTGTTCTGTTTGCCATCAATGTTAGTCACCTGGTAGGAGAAACCGGGCAAAAGCTGCTCAGAGGGAACTAGCCAATGGGCCACCATTGTGATGCTAGCCCCAGTGTCTCTGTAGGCCTCAGCTTTTGTACCATTGATGTAGGGCTCCTGTCTGTACCTACCCAAAGTGTTGGGACAGGCAGTGAAGTTGGCAAACCCCATGCCACCATCACAGACAAGAGTGGTTGCTGTAGGGGAATTGGCTAAGCCAGGGTCCCCCTGTGTTCCCCAAGTAAACCCACCCAGATTTCTGGGGGCACTCCCACCACCTGGGGGATTAATGCTGACAGTAATAGGTGGTGTGACAGGAGTAATTGGAGGAACAGTTTTGTTTTTAGCCCTTGGGCAACCGCTGTCAGTTTTCCAATGCCCAGGAGTTTTACACTCATGGCAGTAGGGCTTTTTAGCTGTGGTAGAGGAGGGAGCTTGGGACCCACCACCCTGTGTGGAGTTTTGGGGCCCTGAGGAAGGTTTCTCTTTTTCTTTATCCCCACCCTTCTCTTGAGGCTTGGTGGTATCTTTCTTTTGGTCACCACCCTGGTTTTTAGGCCTGATCCTGGTCCTGACCCATTTATCTGCCCTCTTTCCCAATTCTTGGGGAGAGGTCAAATCTGAGTCTACCAGGTGTTGATGGAGAAGCTGGTTTTGACAATTACTTAAAATCTGCTCTCTCATCATCAAATTGTACAATCCTGTATAATCAGACACCTTACTTCCCAGCAACCAACCCTCCAAAGCCTTAGTGGCACATTCCACATATTCAGACCAGTCCTGAGTCTGTGTCTTCTGGGTGTCTCTGAACATTAACCTGTACTGTTCAGTGGTTAAGCCTAACCCATCAACTAGGACACTCTTCAGGACTCTGTAATTTCTGACATCCTCTTCTCTAACAGTGAGGAGTCTATCTCTGCCTCTCCCCTCAAAGGAGAGCCATAAGATTGCTGCCCACTGGTCTTCAGGAACCTGCTGCACTTTGCAGGCTCTCTCAAGAGCAGTCATCCATTTGTGGATGTCATCCCCACTTTTGTAGGGGGGCACAACCTTGGACAGGTTCCTATTGTCAAAGACCCTATCTTTGTCCCTAGGGACATTGCTGCCACCAGTGGGTATAGACCCACTCTCTCTATGCTGCCTAGCCTTGCTCAGTTTTTCTTCCATCAGGGCTACTTCTAGCTCCTGCTTCCTGATCCTCAGCTGGGCTTCCTGCATTCTGGCCTCATGTTCCCTCCTCTGAGGGGTGGTCATCCTTTTCCTGGAGTGACCTTGAGAGCCTCTAGAGCCATGAGAAGCATTGGAGTCACCTGAGCGATTCCTTTGCCTCCCAAGCCCTGTGTTAAGTCCACTGGGGAGATCCAATGGGGTGAACCCATTGTCAGTCCCCAATAGCCTTAGTTTAGCTGGGCCAAGTATAATACTTGGCACTGGGCTAGTTCTCCCTTCATCATCACTACTTTCTGTATCCTCACCACTTTCCTCCCCTGTAGTATGGTTCTCATCTAAGGGATGGCTATTGGAACTAGGTACCTCTGTAGTATCTTCAGAAGGGGGGCCTCCTGTTCCTGACCCTAAGGGGGCTAACTGGGAAGCTTTCTTGAGTGCTCTCTGATTCTCATCATTCTGTAAGAGCTCTCTGAGCTCAGCAGAGTTTGGGTTCTTGGGCTGTTTAAGGCCTCTAAGAGTTGCCAAATGCCTGAGCTCATTCTGATTAAGGGTAGCAAAGCTGGATGTTGCCCTCTGGGGGTCACTCTCAACAGAGATGGGTACAGTGGACCCCTCTGCCCCGGCCATTGCTCTTAAGTGTGGGTGGATGTGTTGCAATCTACCTACACTTGGGTTTACCTACTAAACCTATCTAGTAGTTGTAGTCAGGGTGTGCTACTCCCTTTGCTCTACAACAACTAAGTTCAGTAGAACTTATGTATATCTAATCTTGTTTTATATGTACCTACAGGTACCTATGTGATCTTTCAATTGGTAACCAAGAGATTACAATGGTAAAACACAGCAAGCTCAAATCCCACCCGCTGCTCACCAATGTGAGAAGTTGGCCTGGTATATGATGCTCACTAGTTAAAGTGATCACCTTGTACCATGCCAAGCAACCCTTATGGTGTGGTTGTAAGTCAACCTTTTCGGACTAGCTGCCCTAGTGGTAGCGTAGGCTAAGCAGTCTTTGAGGCTAAACTCGTGATGCGTGTTAGGCCAGCTGTTTTACCAAATGCAACCCCCTTTTATACCAATGAAAGGACACCACACAGATATATATTCAAAATATATATGTATTTATTTCTCAAAGTAACCCCTAGTCTCTTTATGAGCACAGGAGCACAAATCGTCAAACAAGATTATCACAGAATACACAGAAGTTGCACGTTATATGGATAGGCCCTGGTGGCCACTCAAACCATATACTAAAATAGTGGTATAAGTACCACGAACAGAAAAGGGAAAAGGCCTAAGGCCTCTAGAATCGCTGGGCCTACGAGGAGCTAACGTCAGTTAGTGACCAGGAGGTCCACGGGTGGCGTGTGCAGAGCAAATAGTCACACGCGTGCTCCCATAGGTTTCAATGGGTGCGTAAAAAGTACAAAGTTACTGCAAAGGAGATCTTCCGGGTTGACTAGGAACTTAAGATTTGGAACACAGGCACTAGAGATGTATTGCTACACATGGGCACCGGAGTACCAGCTTTACCTCACCCACAGGAAGCGGGTGCATAGGCCTCAAAGTGCGTCGGGTTTCTTCTATCTGTTCCGTTGAGCCTGGGACAAAGATGCTGCAGGCGGTCGGTCCGGGAGAGATGCGGTGGGTCCAAGGGTGGATCAGAGTTGCAGAAGACCTGAAAGCAGAGGGGACAGTGTTCACAGTCACTAGCCAGTGACCGGCGTGGCACCAGGTAGGTACCAGGTGATGTCGGCGCAAACAGGTGATGAGGGGTAGCTTGTCTCCGCAGCCACGTGGTCCCTGAAGGTCGACGACGTCCAGGAGTCGGCTCACGAGCTGTCCCACGCAGGCTCTCGCTGTCGGCGGTGTCGGCGACTTGGTCGAAGCAAACAAGCCTTGGCAAAAGCAATTGTAGGAGGATTCGGAAGTCAGCTTTTGGTTCTGACCAGCAAGGTCAGAGGGATTGCTCCTTTGGAGAGGAGCAAGGGCCAGTCTGGAGCAACCAGACCAGCGGTGTTTTTCGTAGAGTTCGTCGCCAAGATGGCCACTAGCCAGCGGGCCAGCAACCGGTTAGGTTGTCGAGTGGCAAAATGCAGAAGGGCCCCACGCAGATCGTGGAGATGCTGGAGGGCTCACCTTTGGTGCAGATGCTGCTCGAGGGTTGGGCTTCTCAGATCCCAAAGCACAACTTGGAGGGAGCCTCGGTTGTTGCACTTGTCAGCTTGTCGTAGTCGATCCAAGATGGCTGGCTCCACGTGTCTCGGTGCCTCCACGGGTCTCCTCTTTGCAGGGACTGTGGATCGGGCGGTGAGAGGTCTGGAGGTCCAGGTCTTGTCAGTCTCTGGGCTCGGGCTCCGGCGGGAGGCGGCGGCAAAGCAGACGGTGATTCGCTGGATGGTGCTTGCGTTAGCAAGGTGGTCACTCCCTGACCACAGGGGAGATTGGCTTCAGTCCTCTGTGTGGCAGAGCGTCGAAGTTCCCGTCTTCTTCTTAGTTTCAAGTTGATTCCAGGATGTCTAAAGTCTTAGGACACAGCTCCTACCTTTATTCGGATTCTAGGGGCCGGACTACCTGCTAGGTCCCTCCCTATGGGTGGGACCAGGAAGGGGGGTGGTTACACCCCCAATCCTTTGTCCAGCTCGCCCCAGGCCCGGGACTGGTGTGCCCCAGGACCGGTTTGAACTGGCATATGCACCGAGGCTCCTTGTGAGCCACAGGCATGTCTGGTTTCTTTCAAGCCCTACCTGACCAATACACAAAATCCTGTCTGGGGTGGTGCACGCACCTCCCCTGGCAGGAAACCCTTTGTCCACACCTCCCAAGCTGGAAGGACTCCCAGCAGCAGGAGGGCAGACTTGTGTCTGTGGTGGCAGCATCCATTTTGTGGAGCTGAGGCTATGTCTGATTTTACCCGGGTTTCAGGTACTGTACATGTCGTGTCCCTCTAGAAGGGTGGAATGCTAACCCCGTCGCCAGAATTGGCGAGGGGTTAGTATTCCAATTCGTATGACACCTTACTCGACATGTTTTGATAAAGCCAAACCAAAGATAGCATTTAACCGCGAGGTTCATAATGCACTTAAGAGTATATGGTATGACGATATCTGGAAACAGTAGAAGGAAGTTGTTCCGACCACGGCAGACAGGCTCAGCTCATGCCAGAGCACCATCTCACATGGAACCAAGCACTCTGCCTTCAGGATTGTTAAGGCCTGCCATAGGAGTGACTTATAGGTTACCAGGTGTCCCATTTAAGGTTAGGTATAGGTATACTACACCTAAGTAAGAGGTGATTACACCAACTTACCCCAGCTGAGTGATCAGCCAGTTGTGTCAGATTGTTAGGCCAAGCCTGGGGTGGCATAATACATGCTTCAGCCCCTGGCAGACCTTGGATACACCAATGCCCTGGGTACCTAGTGTACACTGGTACAGGGGCTGACAGGGTGATCCAACCAATTGGGTATGTACCTAGGGTTCATGGAGTCCATTTTACAGAGAGAGCAGATAGCCTGAGAGCCTGAATGGCAGGATCTCAGGCCAACTAAGTCGAAAAACCAGCTAGACACTAGGCAAAAATTTGGGGGTAACCATAGTCAGATATCCACCTTCCTACAGTGTGGTTGTGTGTGTTTGTGTGTGTGTGTGTGTGTGTGTGGTTGTGTGTGTGGTTGTGTGTGTGGTTGTGTGTGTGGTTGTGTGTGTGTGTGGTTGTGTTTGTGTGTGTGGTTGTGTGTGTGTGTGGTTGTGTTTGTGTGTGTGGTTGTGTTTGTGTGTGTGGTTGTGTGTGTGTGTGTGGTTGTGTTTGTGTGTGTGGTTGTGTGTGTGTGGTTGTATGTGTGGTGTGTGGGTGGTGTGTGTGGTTGTGTGTTGTTCTGTGTGTGTGTGGTTGTGTGTGGTTGTGTGTGGTTGTGTGTGTGGTTGTGTGTGTGTGTGTGTGTGGTTGTGTTTGTGTGTGTGGTTGTGTGTGTGTGGTTGTGTTTGTGTGTGTGGTTGTATGTGTGTGTGTGTGGTTGTGTGTGTGTGTGTGGTTGTGTGTGTTGTTGTGTGTGTGTGTGGTTGTGTGGTTGTGTGTGTGTGGTTGTGTGTGTGTGTGTGTGTGTGGTTGTGTGTGTGGTTGTGTGTGTGTGTGGTTGTGTTTGTGTGTGTGGTTGTGTGTGTGTGGTTGTGTGTGTGGGGGGGGTTGTGTGTGGTTGTGTGTGGTTGTGTGTGTGTGGTTGTGTGTGTGGTTGTGTGTGTGTGTGGTTGTGTTTGTGTGTGTGGTTGTGTGTGGTTGTGTGTGGTTGTGTGTGTGGTTGTGTTTGTGTGTGTGGTTGTGTGTGTGTGTGTGGTTGTGTTTGTGTTTGTGGTTGTGTTTGTGTGTGTGGTTGTGTGTGTGTGTGTGATTGTGTTTGTGTGTGTGGTTGTGTGTGTGTGTGGTTGTGTGTGTGGTGTGTGGGTGGTGTGTGTGGTTGTGTGTGGTTCTGTGTGTGTGTGTGTGGTTGTGTGTGGTTGTGTGTGTGTGTGTGTGGTTGTGTGTGGTTGTGTGTGTGTGTGTGTGTGGTTGTGTGTGTGTGTGTGTGTGGTTGTGTGTGTGTGGTTGTGTGTGTGGTTGTGTGTGTGGTTGTGTGTGTGTGTGGTTGTGTGTGTGGTTGTGTGTGTGTGTGGTTGTGTGTGTGTGTGGTTGTGTGTGTGTGTGGTTGTGTGTGTGTGGTTGTGTGTGTGGTTGTGTGTGTGGTTGTGTGTGTGGTTGTGTGTGTGGTTGTGTGTGTGTGTGTGTGGTTGTGTGTGTGTGTGTGTGTGTGTGTGTGTGGTTGTGTGTGTGTGTGGTTGTGTGGTTGTGTGGTTGTGTGTGTGTGTGTGGTTGTGTGTGTGTGTGGTTGTGTGTGGTTGTGTGTGTGGTTGTGTGTGTGGTTGTGTGTGTGTGTGGTTGTGTTTGTGTGTGTGGTTGTGTGTGGTTGTGTGTGTGGTTGTGTGTGTGGTTGTGTGTGTGTGTGTGTGGTTGTGTTTGTGTGTGTGGTTGTGTGTGTGTGTGTGGTTGTGTTTGTGTGTGTGGTTGTGTTTGTGTGTGTGGTTGTGTGTGTGTGTGTGTGTGTGGTTGTGTTTGTGTGTGTGGTTGTGTGTGTGTGGTTGTGTGTGTGTGTGGGGTTGTGTGTGGTTGTGTGTGGTTGTGTGTGGTTGTGTGTGTGTGGTTGTGTGTGTGGTTGTGTGTGTGGTTGTGTGTGTGGTTGTGTGTGTGTGTGTGTGGTTGTGTTTGTGTGTGTGGTTGTGTGTGTGTGTGTGGTTGTGTTTGTGTGTGTGGTTGTGTTTGTGTGTGTGGTTGTGTGTGTGTGTGTGTGGTTGTGTGTGTGTGTGTGTGGTTGTGTGTGTGTGGTTGTGTGTGTGTGGTTGTGTGTGTGGTTGTGTGTGTGGTTGTGTGTGTGGTTGTGTGTGTGTGTGGTTGTGTGTGTGGTTGTGTGTGTGTGGTTGTGTGTGTGTGGTTGTGTGTGTGTGGTTGTGTTTGTGTGTGTGGTTGTGTGTGTGTGGTTGTGTGTGTGATGTGTGGGTGGTGTGTGTGGTTGTGTGTGGTTCTGTGTGTGTGTGGTTGTGTGTGGTTGTGTGTGTGTGTGTGTGGTTGTGTGTGGTTGTGTGTGGTTGTGTGTGTGTGTGTGTGTGTGTGTGTGTGTGGTTGTGTGTGTGGTTGTGTGTGTGTGGTTGTGTGTGTGGTTGTGTGTGTGGTTGTGTGTGTGTGTGGTTGTGTGTGTGTGTGTGTGTGGTTATGTGTGTGTGTGTGTGTGTGTGTGGTTGTGTGTTTGTGGTTGTGTGTGTGGTTGTGTGTGTGGTTGTGTGTGTGGTTGTGTGTGTGTGTGGTTGTGTGTGTGTGTGTGTGGTTGTGTTTGTGTGTGTGGTTGTGTGTGTGTGTGTGTGTGGTTGTGTTTATGTGTGTGGTTGTGTGTGTGTGTGGTTGTGTGTGTGTGTGTGTGGTTGTGTGGGTGGTGTGTGGGTGGTGTGTGTGGTTGTGTGTGGTTCTGTGTGTGTGTGTGGTTGTGTGTGGTTGTGTGTGTGTGTGGTTGTGTGTGTGTGTGTGTGTGTGTGTGTGGTTGTGTGTGTGTGTGTGTGTGTGTGGTTGTGTGTGTGTGGTTGTGTTTGTGTGTGTGGTTGTGTGTGTGTGTGTGTGGTTGTGTTTGTGTGTATGGTTGTGTTTGTGTGTGTGGTTGTGTGTGTGTGTGGTTGTGTTTGTGTGTGTGGTTGTGTGTGTGTGGTTGTATGTGTGGTGTGTGGGTGGTGTGTGTGGTTGTGTGTGGTTCTGTGTGTGTGTGTGTGGTTGTGTGTGGTTGTGTGTGGTTGTGTGTGGTTGTGTGTGTGGTTGTGTGTGTGTGTGTGTGGTTGTGTTTGTGTGTGTGGTTGTGTGTGTGTGTGGTTGTGTTTGTGTGTGGTTGTGTTTGTGTGTGTGGTTGTATATGTGTGTGTGGTTGTGTGTGTGTGTGTGGTTGTGTGTGTGGTTGTGTGTGTGTGGTTGTGTGTGTGTGTGGTTGTGTTTGTGTGTGTGGTTGTGTGTGTGTGTGGTTGTGTGTGTGTGTGGGTGGTGTGTGTGGTTGTGTGTGGGTGGTGTGGGTGGTTGTGTGTGGGTGGTGTGTGTGGTTGTGTGTGGGTGGTGTGTGTGTGGTTGTGTGGGGTTGTGTGTGTGTGTGGTTGTGTGTGGGTGGTGTGTGTGGTTGTGTGTGGGTGGTGTGTGTGGTTGTGTGTGGGTGGTGTGTGTGTGGTTGTGTGTGGTTGTGTGTGTGTGGTTGTGTGTGGTTGTGTGTGTGTGGTTGTGTGTGTGTGTGTGTGGTTGTGTGTGTGTGTGTGGTTGTGTGTGTGTGTGTGTGTGTGTGGTGTGTGTGGTTGTGTGTGGGTGGTGTGTGTGGTTGTGTGTGGGTGGTGTGTGTGGTTGTGTGTGGGTTGTGTGTGTGGTTGTGTGTGGGTTGTGTGTGTGGTTGTGTGTGGTTGTGTGTGTGTGGTTGTGTGTGTGTGGTTGTGTGTGGTTGTGTGTGGTTGTGTGTGTGTGTGTGGTTGTGTGTGTGTGTGTGGTTGTGTGTGTGTGTGGTTGTGTTTGTGTGTGTGGTTGTGTGTGTGGTTGTGTGTGTGTGTGTGGTTGTGTGTGGTTGTGTGGTTGTGTGTGGTTGTGTGGTTGTGTGTGTGTGGTTGTGTGTGTGGTTGTGTGTGTGTGTGGTTGTGTTTGTGGTTGTGTGTGTGTGTGGTTGTGTTTGTGTGTGTGGTTGTGTTTGTGTGTGTGGTTGTGTGTGTGGTTGTTTGTGTGTGTGTGTGGTTATGTGTGTGTGGTTGTGTGTGTGTGTGTGTGGTTGTGTGTGTGTGTGGTTGTGTGTGTGTGTGGTTTTGTGTGTGTGTGGTTGTGTGTGTGGTTGTGTGGTTGTGTGGTTGTAGTTGTGTGTGTGGTTGTGTTTGTGTGTGTGGTTGTGTGTGGTTGTGTGTGGTTGTGTGTGTGGTTGTGTGTGTGGTTGTGTGTGTGTGTGTGGTTGTGTTTGTGTGTGTGGTTGTGTTTGTGTGTGTGGTTGTGTGTGTGTGTGTGGTTGTGTTTGTGTGTGTGGTTGTGTGTGTGTGTGGTTGTGTGTGTGGTGTGTGGGTGGTGTGTGTGGTTGTGTGTGGTTCTGTGTGTGTGTGTGGTTGTGTGTGGTTGTGTGTGTGGTTGTGTGTGGTTGTGTGTGTGTGTGGTTGTGTGTGTGTGTGTGTGTGGTTGTGTGTGTGTGGTTGTGTGTGTGGTTGTGTGTGTGGTTGTTTGTGTGTGTGTGTGGTTGTGTGTGTGTGTGGTTGTGTGTGTGTGTGTGTGGTTGTGTGTGTGTGTGGTTGTGTGTGTGTGTGGTTGTGTGTGTGTGTGGTTGTGTCTGTGTGTGTGGTTGTGTGTGTGTGTGGTTGTGTGTGTGGTTGTGTGTGTGTGTGGTTGTGTGTGTGTGGTTGTGTGTGTGTGGTTGTGTGTGGTTCTGTGTGTGTGTGTGTGGTTGTGTGTGGTTGTGTGTGTGGTTGTGTGGTTGTGTGGTTGTGGTTGTGTGTGTGGTTGTGTGTGTGTGGTTGTGTGTGTGGTTGTGTGTGTGTGTGGTTGTGTGTGTGGTTGTGTGTGTGTGGTTGTGTGTGTGTGTGGGTGGTGTGTGTGTGGTTGTGTGTGGTTCTGTGTGTGTGTGTGTGTGGTTGTGTGTGGTTGTGTGTGTGGTTGTGTGGTTGTGTGGTTGTGGTTGTGTGTGTGTGTGTGGTTGTGTGTGTGTGTGTGTGGTTGTGTGTGTGGTTGTGTGTGTGTGTGGTTGTGTGTGTGGTTGTGTGTGTGTGTGGTTGTGTGTGTGTGGTTGTGTGTGTGTGTGGTTGTGTGTGTGTGTGGTTGTGTGTGTGTGTGGTTGTGTGTGTGTGTGGTTGTGTGTGTGTGTGTGGTTGTGTTTGTGTGTGTGGTTGTGTGTGTGTGTGTGGGTGGTGTGTATGGTTGTGTGTGTGTGTGTGTGGGTGGGTGGTGTGTGTGGTTGTGTGTGGTTCTGTGTGTGTGTGTGGTTGTGTGTGGTTGTGTGTGGTTGTGTGTGTGGTTGTGTGTGTGTGTGTGTGTGGTTGTGGTTGTGTGTGTGGTTGTGTGTGTGTGTGTGGTTGTGTGTGTGGTTGTGTGTGTGTGTGGTTGTGTGTGTGGTTGTGTGTGTGTGTGGTTGTGTGTGTGTGGGTGGTGTGTGTGTGGTTGTGTGTGGTTCTGTGTGTGTGTGTGTGGTTGTGTGTGGTTGTGTGTGGTTGTGTGTGTGTGTGTGTGGTTGTGTGGTTGTGGTTGTGTGTGTGTGTGTGGTTGTGTGTGTGTGGTTGTGTGTGTGGTTGTGTGTGTGTGTGGTTGTGTGTGTGTGTGGTTGTGTGTGTGTGTGGTTGTGTGTGTGTGGTTGTGTGTGTGTGGTTGTGTGTGTGTGTGTGTGTGTGGTTGTGTGTGTGTGGTTGTTGTGTGTGTGTGTGGTTGTTTGTGTGTGTGTGTGGTTGTGTGTGTGTGTGGTTGTGTGTGTGTGTGTGTGTGGTTGTGTGTGTGTGTGGTTGTGTGTGTGTGTGGTTGTGTGTGTGTGTGGTTGTGTCTGTGTGTGTGGTTGTGTGTGTGTGTGGTTGTGTGTGTGGTTGTGTGTGTGTGTGGTTGTGTGTGTGTGGTTGTGTGTGTGTGGTTGTGTGTGGTTGTGTGTGTGGTGTGGTTGTGTGTGGTTCTGTGTGTGTGTGTGTGGTTGTGTGTGGTTGTGTGTGGTTGTGTGTGTGTGGTTGTGTGTGTGTGGTGTGGTTGTGTGTGGTTCTGTGTGTGTGTGTGTGGTTGCGTGTGGTTGTGTGTGTGTGTGGTTGTGTGTGGTTGTGTGTATGTGGTTGTGTGTGGTTGTGTGTGTGTGGTTGTGTGTGTGTGGTTGTGTGTGGTTGTGTGTGTGGTGTGTGGGTGGTGTGTGTGGTTGTGTGTGGTTCTGTGTGTGTGTGTGGTTGTGTGTGTGTGTGTGGTTGTGTGTGGCTGTGTGGTTGTGTGGTTGTGTGTGTGTGGCTGTGTGGTTGTGTGGTTATGTGGTTGTGTGTGTGTGTGGTTGTGTGTGTGGTTGTGTGTGTGTGTGGTTGTGTGTGTGGTTGTGGTTGTGTGTGTGTGTGTGTGTGTGTGTGGTTGTGTGTGTGTGTGGTTGTGTGTGTGGTTGTGTGTGTGGTTGTGTGTGTGGTTGTGTGTGTGGTTGTGTGTGTGTGTGTGGTTGTGTGTGTGTGTGTGGTTGTGTGTGTGTTTGTGGTTGTGTGTGTGTGTGGTTGTGTGTGTGTGTGTGTGGTTGTGTGTGTGGTTGTGTGTGTGTGTGGTTGTGTTTGTGTGTGTGTGTGTGTGTGTGTGGTTGTGTTTGTGTGTGTGGTTGTGTGTGTGTGTGGTTGTGTGTGTGGTGTGTGTGTGTGTGTGTGGTTGTGTGTGGTTGTATGTGTGGTTGTGTGTGTGTGGTTGTGTGTGTGTGGTTGTGTGTGTGGTTGTGTGTGTGGTTGTGTGTGTGTGTGGTTGTGTTTGTGTGTGTGGTTGTGTGTGTGTGTGTGTGTGTGTGGTTGTGTGTGTGTGTGGTTGTGTGTGTGGTTGTGTGTGTGGTTGTGTGTGTGGTTGTGTGTGGTTGTGGTTGTGTGTGTGGTTGTGTGTGTGTGTGTGGTTGTGTGTGTGGTTGTGTGTGTGTGTGTGGTTGTGTGTGTGTGTGGTTGTGTGTGTGTGTGGGTGGTGTGTGTGTGGTTGTGTGTGGTTCTGTGTGTGTGTGTGTGGTTGTGTGTGGTTGTGTGTGGTTGTGTGTGTGTGTGTGTGTGGTTGTGTGGTTGTGGTTGTGTGTGTGTGTGTGGTTGTGTGTGTGTGGTTGTGTGTGTGGTTGTGTGTGTGTGTGGTTGTGTGTGTGGTTGTGTGTGTGTGTGGTTGTGTGTGTGGTTGTGTGTGTGTGGTTGTGTGTGTGTGGTTGTGTGTGTGTGTGTGTGGTTGTGTGTGTGTGGTTGTTGTGTGTGTGTGTGGTTGTTTGTGTGTGTGTGTGTGTGTGGTTGTGTGTGTGTGTGGTTGTGTGTGTGTGTGTGTGGTTGTGTGTGTGTGTGGTTGTGTGTGTGTGTGGTTGTGTCTGTGTGTGTGGTTGTGTGTGTGTGTGGTTGTGTGTGTGGTTGTGTGTGTGTGTGGTTGTGTGTGTGTGGTTGTGTGTGTGTGGTTGTGTGTGGTTGTGTGTGTGGTGTGGTTGTGTGTGGTTCTGTGTGTGTGTGTGTGGTTGTGTGTGGTTGTGTGTGGTTGTGTGTGGTTGTGTGTGTGTGGTTGTGTGTGTGTGGTGTGGTTGTGTGTGGTTCTGTGTGTGTGTGTGTGGTTGTGTGTGGTTGTGTGTGTGTGTGGTTGTGTGTGGTTGTGTGTGTGTGGTTGTGTGTGGTTGTGTGTGTGTGGTTGTGTGTGTGTGGTTGTGTGTGGTTGTGTGTGTGGTGTGTGGGTGGTGTGTGTGGTTGTGTGTGGTTCTGTGTGTGTGTGTGGTTGTGTGTGTGTGTGTGGTTGTGTGTGGCTGTGTGGTTGTGTGGTTGTGTGTGTGTGGATGTGTGGTTGTGTGGTTATGTGGTTGTGTGTGTGGTTGTGTGTGTGGTTGTGTGTGTGTGTGTTGTGTGTGTGGTTGTGTGTGTGTGTGTGGTTGTGTGTGTGGTTGTGTGTGTGTGTGTGGTTGTGTGTGTGGTTGTGTGTGTGGTTGTGTGTGTGGTTGTGTGTGTGGTTGTGTGTGTGTGTGTGGTTGTGTGTGTGTGTGGTTGTGTGTGTGTGTGTGTGGTTGTGTGTGTGTGTGTGGTTGTGTGTGTGTGTGTGGTTGTGTGTGTGTGTGTGTGTGGGTTGTGTGTGTGTGTGGTTGTGTGTGTGTGTGGTTGTGTGTGTGTGTGGTTGTGTGTGGTTGTGTGTGTGGTTGTGTGTGTGGTTGTGTGTGTGTGTGGTTGTGTTTGTGTGTGTGGTTGTGTGTGGTTGTGTGTGGTTGTGTGTGTGGTTGTGTGTGTGGTTGTGTGTGTGTGTGTGGTTGTGTTTGTGTGTGTGGTTGTGTGTGTGTGTGTGGTTGTGTTTGTGTGTGTGGTTGTGTTTGTGTGTGTGGTTGTGTGTGTGTGTGGTTGTGTTTGTGTGTGTGGTTGTGTGTGTGTGTGGTTGTGTGTGTGGTGTGTGGGTGGTGTGTGTGGTTGTGTGTGGTTCTGTGTGTGTGTGTGTGGTTGTGTGTGGTTGTGTGTGTGTGTGTGGTTGTGTGTGGTTGTGTGTGTGTGTGTGTGGTTGTGTGTGTGTGTGTGTGGTTGTGTGTGTGTGGTTGTGTGTGTGTGGCTGTGTGGTTGTGTGGTTATGTGGTTGTGTGTGTGGTTGTGTGTGTGGTTGTGTGTGTGTGTGGTTGTGTGTGTGGTTGTGTGTGTGTGTGTGTTGTGTGTGTGGTTGTGTGTGTGTGTGTGGTTGTGTGTGTGGTTGTGTGTGTGGTTGTGTGTGTGGTTGTGTGTGTTGTGTGTGTGTGTGTGTGGTTGTGTGTGTGTGTGTGTGTGGTTGTGTGTGTGTGTGTGGGTTGTGTGTGTGTGTGTGGTTGTGTGTGTGTGTGTGGTTGTGTGTGTGTGTGTGTGTGGTTGTGTGTGTGTGTGGTTGTGTGTGTGTGTGGTGTGTGTGTGTGTGGTTGTGTGTG